>NC_053393.1:134117208-134344147 GCF_905171765.1 Bufo bufo
GTCTGAATTAACCTGTTGGCGTTTACCTCTGACGCTGGAACCCACATTCTTTCCTCGGGACCGTAACCCCTCCAATGCACAAGATACTGGAGAGAGCGGCGGACCCGACGAGAATCAACAATTCTGGCTATTTGAAACTCCAGATTACCATCCACAATAACAGGAGGAGGTGGCAGCGGCGATGGTTCTAGAGGTGGAACATACTTCTTGAGTAACGATTTATGGAAGACGTTATGGATCTTAAAAGTCTGAGGTAGCTCCAGGCGAAAAGCCACAGGGTTAATGACGGCTACTATTTTATAGGGACCAATGAACCTAGGACCCAGTTTCCAAGAAGGAACCTTCAACTTAATATTCCTAGTAGACAACCACACATAGTCATTCACTCCTAGGTCCGGACCTGGCGACCGTTTCTTATCGGCCATGCATTTATATTTACCACTCATCTTTTTCAAGTTAACTTGCACCTTCTGCCATACCGATGAAAGAGATGAAGAAAACCTTTCCTCTTCGGGAACCCCAGAAGACCCCCCCTCTTTGAAAGTACAAAATTGGGGATGAAAACCGTATGCACCAAGGAATGGTGACTTGCCAGTGGACTCCTGATAATGATTATTAATGGCAAACTCAGCTAACGGTAAATATGATGACCACAACTCTTGGTTTTCAGACACAAAACACCTTAAATATGTTTCTAGGTTTTGGTTGGTACGCTCAGTCTGTCCATTCGACTGAGGATGGAAAGCTGAGGAAAAGGACAAGTGAACCCCCAAACGGGAACAAAAAGCTTTCCAAAACTTAGAAATAAACTGGGTTCCCCGATCCGAAACCACATCGGAAGGGACCCCGTGAAGCTTCACGATTTCACTGATAAACACCTGAGCTAGAGTTTTAGCATTAGGAAGTGCGGGTAGCGCAATAAAGTGTACCATTTTGCTAAACCTGTCTACTACTACCAAGATAACTGTTTTACCCGCCGACAACGGTAAGTCAGTGATAAAATCCATTGACAGATGTGTCCATGGCCTATTGGGGATGAAAAGTGGCAATAAAGACCCTGCTGGACGTGTATGAGAGACTTTCGCGCGTGCACAAGTAGAACAAGTAGACACGAAATCCATTACATCCTGACGCAACCTTGGCCACCAAAAACGACGAGATAAAAGCTCCAAGGTTGCTTTACTATCCGGGTGTCCAGCAAGTGCCGAATTATGATGTTCTTTTAATAATTCAAGATGTAGGTTTAACGGTACAAACAATTTCTCTGAGGGGCAAGAGGCCGGGGCGTCCCCCTGAGCCTCTAACACCTTTCCCTCTAGAACAGAGTGTACAGCAGAGACAACCACTCCTCTTTGTAAAATAGGTACCGGATCACAAACATTACCCCCTCCAGGGAAACTACGAGATAATGCGTCTGCCTTGGTATTTTTTGCCCCAGGACGATAGGTGATTACAAAGTTAAATCTGGTAAAGAATAGCGACCACCTAGCTTGTCTAGGGGTGAGACGTTTAGCCGATTCTAGGTACAGAAGGTTCTTGTGATCCGTAATCACCGTGACGGGGTGGATTGCTCCCTCTAAGAAGTGACGCCACTCTTCAAGCGCCAGTTTAATCGCCAACAGTTCCCTATTTCCAATATCATAATTCTTCTCCGCAGAAGATAATTTTTTGGAAAAGAAAGCGCAAGGACGCCATTTGCCAGGAGACGGACCCTGAGACAATACAGCTCCCACTCTCACCTCTGACGCATCTACCTCGACAATAAAAGGCTGGGAGACATCAGGTTGAATTAGAACAGGTGCCGAGGTAAACCTCTCCTTTAGAGAGGAAAATGCATCTTTAGCGGCGTCAGACCATTTGGAAAAATCCGTCCCCTTCCTAGTCATGTCGGTAAGGGGTTTAACGATCACTGAATAATTTTTAATGAACTTTCTATAGAAATTAGCGAAACCCAAAAACCGTTGTAGGGCTTTAAGGTTCTCAGGAAGATCCCAATCTAAAATTGCCTGGACCTTCCCAGGATCCATGCGGAAACCTGAAGCAGATAATAGATATCCCAGGAACTGTAATTCCTGAACAGCGAAGACACATTTTTCAATTTTCGCATATAATTTATTCGTCCGTAGGACCTGCAGTACTTGCCTGACATGCACCTCATGTGTTTTCAGATCAGCCGAATAAATTAAGATATCATCTAGGTATATGACTACAAACCTGCCGATGAGATGACTAAAAATATCATTCACGAAATGTTGGAAGACAGCAGGGGCATTGGTCAGACCGAAAGGCATAACTAGATTTTCATAATGCCCCTCAGGGGTGTTAAAAGCTGTCTTCCACTCATCCCCTTCCCTGATACGAATCAGATTGTAGGCCCCCCTAAGATCAAGTTTGGAGAACCACTTAGCACCCGCAATCTGATTAAAAAGGTCAGGAATGAGAGGAAGAGGGTATGCGTCACGGATGGTTATCTGGTTTAACTCACGGAAATCTAAGCAAGGACGCAGGCCCCCATCTTTCTTTTTAACAAAGAAAAACCCTGCAGCCACGGGTGAAGAAGAGGGTCTGTTGTGTCCCTTAGCCAGACTCTCGGAGATATAATCTTTCATGGCTTGTCTCTCGGGACCCGAAAGATTATACAACCTGGACTTGGGTAATTTTGCCCCGGGAATCAGGTTAACCGGGCAATCATAAGGACGATGAGGTGGTAGTTTCTGACAACCCTTTTCAGAAAAAACGTCCTCAAAGTCCGAAATAAATGTAGGTAGGGAAGCTATGGAGGCGATTAAGCAATTGTTATTTAAGCAATTCTCTCTGCAATGCTCACTCCACTCCAATATCTCCCTGGCCTGCCAATCCACCACTGGATTGTGCGCTACCAACCAGGGAAGACCCAATACCACCGGAGAGGGAAGGCCCTCCAGAACGTAACATGAAAGACACTCATTATGGTGGTCCCCTACCCGAAGGTGTAAATTAGGAACAATGTGGGTGAGGTTTCTCTGAGACAGAGGAGCAGAATCTATAGCGAATACGGGAATAGGTCTCTGCAGAGTACAGAGAGACAAACCCATAGTGCGGGCAAACTGGGCATCAATCAAGTTTACCCCTGCTCCACTGTCTAGAAAAACAGAAATAGACTCCATCTTAACACCAAAAACAATGACCGCTGGTAACACAAATTGAGAAGTTCGTATGGAGGAAACGTATACCCCCCGGCTGACATCCTCCGCACAGCCCGGAGTTAGTAGTTTTCCGACGGTCTTTTGTTTTTGAGAAAGGAGGGACAGACATTAATGAAATGACCCCTCCCCCCACAGAAAAAACAAGCCCCCCCCTACGGCGAATCTCGGGAGGACGGACCTGACGAGAAGTTCCGCCTAGCTGCATAGGCTCATCTAAGTCAGTACAGGCTGACTGTTGCTTGGGAGAGGTAACCAATTGCTCCGGAATTTTCGATCTCTCCCTAAGATGTCTATCAATTCTGATAGAGAGGGACATAACAGCATCAAGGGAAAGGGGGGTCTCATACAGCGCCAGTGCATCCTTAACCCTTTCAGATAACCCAGAGCAGAACTGACTCCTGAGAGCCGGGTCGTTCCACTGAGTATCCGTAGCCCACCTACGGAACTCTGAGCAATATTCCTCTGCTGACCGATCACCCTGTAGGAGTCTCCGTAACTTCGACTCAGCCAGGGCGACTCGGTCAGGGTCATCATATATGAGACCCAAAGCCCCAAAAAATCCCTCCACTGACCGAAGAGCCTGAGAACCAGGGGGTAACGAGAACGCCCAGGATTGCGGATCCCCCTGAAGCAGGGAAATGACAATCCCTTCCCGCTGTTCTTCATGACCTGAGGAGTAAGGGCGCAACTTAAAATATAATTTGCAGGCCTCACGGAACGTTGCAAATTTGTCCCTTCTCCCAGAAAATCTGTCGGGAAGAGCAACCTTGGGTTCAGTGACAACCTGGTTACCCATAGCAACCGCTGGGGGTGCGGTCTGCTGCATTTGCTGCTGTTGTTGGAGAACAAACGCCTTCAATCCTGCCACCTCCAAAGACAGGCTTTGAAGCTGTTCTGCCAAGGCATCAATAGGATCCATATTGGATTCTAAGTAGAGAGAGAAAAAAAACAACAAACAAAAAATTAAAAAAAAAATATTTATTTTTTATTTTTTTTCTCAAAAAGTAAGGGCCAGTTATAATATCACGGTCGGCGTGGCTATCACATATGTGACACAGAGGGAGGGAACGAGGAAGGCCCTGCCCAAGTGAGAGGGAAGATGGTGACCCCTGACTCACCTGGCGGCTGGCACCTGGCTGCCCTGACGTCCCTAGACGGGTTCCTCACCCGTATGCCGATCACGTGCCTAAAGCCCTGGCTTTCCCTGAGCTGAGCCCTAGGTAGTGAACAGGGCGATGGGAACACTAGTCCGCACCACTAACTCTAAGGGAAAACACCAAGGGGAGGACAGACAACACAGACTCAACATATATTCCCAGGTGGGCGACAACAGGAGACAACAATAAGCCAAACAGGGATCCGGAGGGTAGCACACAGGAACAACAACCAGGATAAACCACTCCAGTGGGTCAGTATAGATGTCCAGGCAGGAAGCTCTATAACTGGCAACTAGAGAAGTGTGAGGGGAGAATATAAGGAGGTAGGGAGTGGCAGACAAGAAACAGCTGAGGAGGAGAAGCTACGGATCCCTGAGAGAGACAAAAAGGATATCAAGGCAAACACAGAAAACAATAACTAAGAAACACCATGATCTTTAGATATAGAGCGCGCAGCCACCCGCTGCGACTTCCTGACCCTGGGTATAACGGAGTCAGACGTGGCTCTTGATACCCTCGTGACAGTTAAGAATTAAAGGAAAATGTAGATGACATTTTAGAATTTCACTTTTTTGGCAGATTTTCCATTTTAATCCATTTTTTTCAGTAACAAAACAAGGGTTAACAGCCAAACAAAACTCAATAGTTATTACCCTGATTCTGTAGTTTACAGAAACACCCCATATGTAGTCTTAAACTGCTGTACGGGCACACAACAGGGTGCAGAAGGAAAGGAACGCCATATGGTTTTTGGAAGGCAGATTTCACTGGGATAATTTTGAGATGCCGTGCCACATTTGAAGACCCCCTGATGCACCCCTAGAGCAGAAACTCCAAAAAACTGACCCAATTTTGGAAACTACGGGATAAGGTGGCAGTTTTGTTGGTACTATTTTAGGGAACATATGATTTTTGGTTACTCTATATTACACTTTTTGTGAGGCAAGATAACAAAAAATAGTTGTTTTGGCAGTTTTTTTTTACAATCTGACAGGTTAGATAATGTGCTATTGTTATAGAGCAGGTTGTTACGAATGCGACAGTACCAAATATGACAACTTTTTTTGGTTGTTCTTTTCAGTTTTACATAATAAAGCATTTTTGAACAAAATTATTTTTTGTCTCCATATGTATACTTTTTTAATGTATTTAAGTTTTACACAATAAATTCTTTTTTGAAGCAAAAAAATCATGTTTTAGTGTCTCCATATTCTGAGAGCCATAGTTTTTTGTTGTTTTTTTGGGCGATTGTCTTAGGTAGGGTCTCATTTTTTGCAGGATGAGATGACGGTTTGATTGGTAATATTTTGGGGTGCGTATGACTTTTCGATCGCTTGGTATTTAATTTTTTGTGATGTAAGGTGACAAAAAATTGCTTTTTTGAAAAAAATTGTTTACGGTGTTAATCTGATGGGTTAGATCATGTGATATTTTTATACAGCACGTTGTTACAGATGTGGCAATACCTAATAATATGTATACTTTTTTAATTTATTTAAGTTTTACACAATAACAGCATTTTTGAAACAAAAAAACCAATATTTTAGTGTCTCCATATTCTGAGAGCAATATTTTTATTTATTTTTTGGGCTCTTAGCTTGGGTCTCATTTTTTGCAGGATGAGATGGTGGTTTGATTGGTACAATTTTGGCGTGCATATGACTTTTTGATCGCTTGGTATTACACTTTTTGTGATGTAAGGTGACAAAAAAGGCTTTTTTTTTTTTTTTTACAATGTTCACCTGAAGGGTTAGGTCATGTTATATTTTAATAGACCTGGTTGTTACGGACACGGTGATATCTAATATGTCTACTTATTTTTTTTTTTTCACTTTTAACACTTTATAATTTTTGAAACAAAAAAAATCATGTTTTAGTGTCTACATATTCTGAGAACCATAGTTTTTTTTATTTTTAGCCTGATTGTTTTATGTAGGGGCTCATTTTTTGCAGGATGAGGTGACGGTTTGATTGGTACTATTTTGGGGGGCATATGCAGTTTTGATCGCTTGGTGTTGCACTTTTTGGGATGTAAGGTGACAAAAAAATGGTTCTTTTAGTACAGTTTTTATTTTTTATACTGCGTTCAGGTAAGGGGGTGGATCATGTGATATTTTTATAGAGCCGGTCGTTACGCATGTGGAAATATTCAATATTCAATTTTTATTTTTGTCCCACTCAGGGACTTCAACTTCTGGGGTCTGATCCCCTATGCAATGCATTACAATACAACCTGTATTGTAATGCATTGGCTGTCAGCTTTTATGCTGAAAGCCTGCCTGTGAGACAAAGCCTAAGGGCTGGATCTCACAGGCTTCCGTAGAAGGCAAGCCTTGATGCCTATGGAAGGCATCGGGCTGCCTTATCTGGCACGCGTACCCTCCGCAAACCCTCTGCATGCCGCAGTCAGCTTTGACCGCGGCATACAAGGGGTTAATACGCCGGCAGTGACTGCCGGGTCCGTGCCGCTGATTGGGCGGGTGCAGTTCCTGAGCCACCCGATCAGCTCGCCGTACATGTACGGCGCTGGTGGACGTGACTTAAGGACATTGGGGGTCCTTAAGGGGTTAATGTACCTACCATAGAGATTTATAATGCAAATTAAAAATTTTGTAACTCAATATCAATCTTAACATCCTAAAGTTAAAAAAAATTCTCTATACTGGCACAATTTCTATAAAATATAGAAATAGTTTATAATATAAAAGCCATTTATTCTATTTGAAATTATAACCAGTCTTATTGTGTAAGGAGCCAGCAGATGTAAAGGTCTGACTCACAGAGGCACCCCTATTTTTATCAGAAGAAAGCCTTTCAGTAAATGGTCACTAGAGACTTGACTCTTCTACAGGAAGATAAAAGCAGGAATCCTTTACACCAAACTACTCTACATTATTTACCACTGTAGAAAATTCATATTTTAAAAAAGAAGAAGAGAATCAGGGTATGATTACCCCTGCCTATTCTTGATTCAAATACATGGGCCGCATAGGATTTTCATTTTCATTAACTCTTATTCTTTTGGGCATATGACAAATCTGAAGCATTTAAGTCCCATGTGGCCGTATCCTAATATTTCCATGTAGCTATAGGATGTGCCCCCAGAATTAGTTCCTCTGGTGGGCCCTAGGCACTCTAGTCCAACACTGTTGGCAATTGAAGGATTGAACAGAGCATGTGCGTCCACCTCAGCATGGAGGGCAGAGAGATGAGGAAAAGAACAAACAGCATTTGGCACTATTTACAAATAAGTCAGTGGCTATACTAAATTTTGAATTACTATATGCAATCAGAAAAATATTCAGGTTTGAAAAATGTAGAATACTTTTGTGGGACAGCCCCAACCATCAGAATAGCTTTTATTACTATTTACTGTTTATTACATCACATGTTTAGAGTATAGGGATACTAAATGTGTGTCTGTCTTTATTATTTAGAAAGTAGAAGTGCTTTATTTTCCTGTTTGTTGTTTTTATTCCATTATGATATAATCTATACTAATAAAAGCCCTGTGTACGTGCTCAGGGCTGTTGTCCGTGCGTGTGTGCTGATTAGTGAAGTTCGCATGCGCGGCGCACAAACCAATCAGCACACACTCCATCGGATCCTCCAATCCGATGGTATATTTTAACTTGAAGCGTCCCCATCACCATGGGAATGCCTCTATGTTAGAATATACCATCGGATTTGAGTTAGATCGTGAAAACTCAGATCTGACAGTATATTCTAACACAGAGGCGTTCCCATAGTGATGGGGACACTTCAAGTTAGAATATACTAAGAACTTTGTACATAACTGCCCCCTGCTGCCTGGCAGCACCCGATCTCTTACAGGGGGCTGTGATCCTCACAATTAACCCCTCAGGTGCCGCACTGGCCACCAATGCTTTTAATACTGGGGAGGGAGGGAGGGGGGGCCACTGGCCACCAATGCTTTTAATACTGGGGAGGGGTGGCCGCACTGGCCACCAATGCTTTTAATACTGTGGAGGGAGGGGGGCCGCACTGGCCACCAATGCTTTTAATACTGGGGAGGGAGGGGGGCCGCACTGGCCACCAATGCTTTTAATACTGGGGAGGGAGGGAGGGGGGGCCGCAGTGGCTACCAATTCTTTTAATACTAGGGAGGGAGGGGGGACGCACTGGCCACCAATGATTTTAATACTGGGGAGGGAGGGAGGGAGGGAGGGGGGGGCCGCACTGGCCACCAATGCTTTTAATACTGGGGAGGGAGGGAGGGGGGCCGCACTGGCCACCAATGCTTTTAATACTGGAGAGGGAGGGGGGAAGCCGCACTGGCCACCGATGCTTTTAATACTGGGGAGAGAGGGGGGTCGGGCCCCTGCTGTCTGGCAGCACCCGATCAGGGGGCTGAGATCCGCACAATTAACCTCTCAGGTGCGGCACCTGAGGGGTTAATTGTGCGGATCACAGCCCACTGTAAGAGATCGGGTGCTGCCAGGAAGCAGGGGGCAGTTATGTACACAGTTCTTAGTATATTCTAACTTGAAGGGTCCCCATCACTATGGGAACGCCTCTGTGTTAGAATATACTGTCGGATCTGAGTTTTCAAGATCTAACTCAAATCCGATGGTATATTCTAACATAGAGGCGTTCCCTTGGTGATGGGGACGCTTCAAGTTAAAATATACCATCGGATTGGAGAAAACTCAGATCCGATGGTATATTAATAGGGACTCCTGACTTTAAATTGAAAGTCAATGGGGGCCGGATCAGTTTACAATTGCACCAATATTGTGTCAATGTAAACGGATTCGTCCCCATTGACTTACATTGTAAGTCAGGACGGATCCGTTCGGCTCCGCACCGCCAGGCTGCAAGCAGCGTTTTGGTGTCCGCCTCCAGAGCGGAATGGAGGCGGAACGGAGCCAAACTGATGCATTCTGAATGGATCCGCATCCATTCAGAATGCATTGGGGCTAAACTGGAGCCTTGAAACTGATCTCACAGGCGGACCCTGAAACGCCAGTGTGAAAGTAGCTTTAGTGAAGTGCGCATGCGCGGCGCACAAACCAATCAGCACACACTACACACACACACACAGCAGGGACCGCCCAAAGCACCGCGCCGCCGGCCAATAAAAACACGGCGCATTACACGCTGTACGGACCGCCCACAGCATGGAGCCGTCCAATCACACCATCCCCACAACTGTGCCGCTGGCCAATAACCGCCTCTTATGGTGTGTGGTGTCAGTTGGAGCAGAGTGCATAAGAAGTGCCGCCATTACATGCACAGTGACAGAAATTGCTCTCAGATACACACTGCAGCTGCTGCCAGCAGTATTAGCCAGCCATCAATCATTGCCACCATTCTCAGCACCACCAGTTAGTGCCAGCTCTATCAGCCACCAGTCACAGTGCCTGCCGTCTCAGCACCACCAGTCAGTGCCAGCAGTCAGTGCGAGCTGTATCAGCCACCAGTCACAGTGCCAGTGGTCTCAGCACCACCAGTCAGTGCCAGCAGTCAGTGCGAGCTGTATCAGCCACCAGTCACAGTGCCAGTGGTCTCAGCACCACCAGTCAGTGCCAGCAGTCAGTGCCAGCCGTATCACCCACCAGTCACAGTGACAGCAGTCTCAGCATCAACAGTCAGTGCCAAGCGTATTAGCCACCAGTCACACTGACAGTGGTTTCTGCACCACCAGTTAGTGCCAGCTCTATCAGCCACCAGTCACAGTGCCCGCCGTCTCAGCACCACCAATCAGTGGCAGCTGTATCAGCCACCAGTCACAGTGCCAGTGGTCTTAGCACCACCAGTCAGTGCCAGCCGTATCAGCCACCAGTCACAGTGCCAGCAGTCTCAGCACCACGTGGCACTGCCAGTCGTCTCAGCCACCAGTCAGCACCAGCTGTTTCAGCCATCAGCTGCAGTCTCAGCACCACCACTCAGTGCCAGCAGTTCGTGCCAGCCATCTCAGTCACCAGTCTCAGTGCCCACAGTCTCAGCACCACCAGTCAGTCCTAGCAGTCAGTGCCAGCTATATCAGCCACCAGTCACAGTGCCAGTGGTCTCAGCACCACCAGTCAGTGCCAGCCGTATCAGCCACCAGTCACAGTGACAGCAGTCTCAGCTCAGGGGCAAACCTTAGAAAAAGTTGGCATTTACTTGCCAGAACCAGTATTCTGCCACGGTCAGTTATATGTTGCATTATCTAGAGCTAGAACTTTTTCAGATGTGGTTGTAAAGGTTGTAGATGGTCCTGAACAAGGCAAACTGTTGCCAAATTCAGATATTTACAAGAAATGTTGTGTATAAAGAAATTTTATAGAAAAATTTAAAGAGGTTAAAAAATACCTTTTTCCTGAATATCTGATTCAGGTATTGTATATTGCAGATTGTTACAAACTATACTTACTGTATCGTGATATATACGTTTCCATTTTATTTTTATTATTAATTTACTTTTGACTTCTTTCCAAAATATTTTTGATAAGAGAAAATAAAAAAAGAAATACAATGTGGTTAAATTATCTTACTATTTAATATAGACTGTTTCTACTAATGTGTATACACTACTGTTCTAGCGCCCGTTATTATAACAGACTTAATGTCTAGTATCATATATTTCATATCTCAGGTACACCTTCCCAGGCATTAATAATGGACATCCCTGACAGGCTTTGATGAACCCAGCGGTCAATATAACAATCAACCTCAATGATCACAATGCGGGTACTGGCAGAGACTTAAAAAAAAAAAAAAAACATTAGCGCAGATGGGCAGCTGCCAATTACAGCTTCCCTTTAACTGGTGCTCCCATGGACATAGCAGCATGTACAAGTATATACATTATGATATGGCTTTTAGCTCCCACGAATGACATACATGGACTTATTATATTTGGTGGTTTTGGTTTCAAATGATTAATATCATTAGGTAAAAAAAGGAAATTGCCATAGTTGTGAATATATAGAAGGATCAATCCACATAAAGTTATATTATTACACAATATGCAGATAGTCCTAAAATGCTATAGACAGATGTGTTCTTACTAATACCATCCTCTGCTTTTGTACTGTACAATAAGTGAATTATGTTTCGGTCTTTAAGGCGATCAGTGGATAGTTTAATAGCTAGGATCTAGACAAACATTAGCAATTTAGATACAACAGAATACTTACAATCATGGGAATACATAAATTCTACTTGTCACTTGACAATTGGTGATGTTGATTAATTGGAATGCAAATGAGCTTAATGGAGACGCTGTGTACAATAAACCAGTCATGTGTTTCCTTGCTAATGTTGTAATATAACATTGCATTACTGTAACCACATTGTAACAAATCCTCTTTTCCAAACATTTGTTCTGACTTTTGTCCTCCAGCGTATTACAATGAAGTGGCAGCAGACATCACCATTTACTGCCATCTGTATACTGGATAAATTGCATTTGGTCCATATATCCTATGAGATGACAACAGTAAAAGGCAATGAGCCGTTTACTGTGTGCTTTTACAAGGGCAGTATAGTGCATACCAATCACCTGGATTGCTTCATTTGCTTTTATGCAGCATTACCTCCTCGTAACATAACATTGCAATTAGCTTTCCCAGAATCATTAAAGTATAAGAGATCTAATTTACCTACACAGATATTAGTGATGCAGACTTAGATTTGCTGACATGAACTTCCTAATAAAGGACACATCTCCCTGCTAAAGTCATGATTGTTGTATATAACTGTTCAACTGTTTCCATTTCTCAGGCTTTTCCATAACTCCTAAACCTGCTCGTTCTGTATGTGTCAGACTATGCTGTAATGCTATTTTACGGTTACATATTTACCGTTCACCTTCATCCATAACATTAAAACTTTTGTGTGTATTGTGTATGCCTCTCTCATACACCAAAACATTTGACCCATTGAGGTATGGGTGCCACAAGACCTCTGAAGGTGGCTTATGGTATCTGGCACCAAGACATTTTCAGCAGAACGGGGCTTTCACAAATGTGCTAGAACCAGCGCTTTAAACTACTTATGTGAAATCCACACCAATAATGAAGGCTCAATACCGCAACCAAATAACCTATTGCTTTTATCTAGTTAAACCCATGCCTATGGTAAAAATACAATACATATAACCTACAAAAAAGTTACCAGACCGCATGAAATACAAAAGATTTTTTATTACATACAATAAATTACATCACAAAACAAAAACAAGAGCAGGACAAGGCGACATCACAGAGGGAGAACATGCTGGTAATATCCTCACTGCTCCACAAGTGCAAATATACAAATAATACAAATATCAAAGGCAGGACCTTCGTCTGGTGGTGGCGTCATCACCGCAAGCTCACAATAAATATCTAAATTGAGACCTCCTGGACCAGAATAGTGGGACCTTCATAGATCACATTTATCCAGTAAATCCAACAGATGCTCAATTGGATTGAAATCTGTGGAATCTGTTGGCCGTCAACACTTTGTCATATTCCTGAATTATTTCTGCAGTATGGCAGAGCACCTTATTTCTGAGGCCACCAACATTAGGGAACAATATTCCATTAAGGGGGGCAATTTGTCTCAACAAGATTTAAGTATTAGTACATGTCAAAGTAAAATCTCCATGACTGCCAAGAGCCAAGGATTATCAACAAAACAGCATCCCACTGCCTGTGTTGGTTTGTCTTATTTGTTTTTTAAACATATTTTAAAACTGAAGGTTGCATATTGACAAATTAAAAGACATTGGTATGCTATAGTCATGGTGATCACATTTATGTCAATACATTGCATAGCTCGGTATTCACAAGAAACAATCTTTGGTATATAAAGAGAATCTATAGCTTCCCCCCATTCTCCATTTTCTTGTTTTTACCCCTAAAACCTCCCAAAACTTTCAGACTCAAATGCAAATTGCTCCATGAGTGTCATCAATCCTAATACTCTTCCTTTTGTCTCTAGTTATCTTTTATTGTGTCCCCGCATGAGTTGGGATTAATCCCTCCAGAGTCCCCTTAAGCTGTGCCTCAAGATACCACGTGGTATCATGAAAAGGGATCATCAGTTCACTTAACTCCTTCGCTGTTAGTAAATACATAGCAAACTTCCTCCACCCATGGAAAAAACATTTTGTCGTCTTTTCCTTATGTCTTTCCAGGTCCCATCTATCCATGTATAAAAGATATTTCATGGTACCTATCGCTTCCTGTAATGTCGGTGAGGTAGGATATAGCCAGTGTCTCAGTATGCACTTTTTGACTGCTAATAAAAGATGTACACCCTTTATACATATTACATTGGAAGAATCACTGCAGGGGTCCACTGGAATATAATGGAAGATACATTGCTGCGGGGTTACACCTCTACATACCACACTTTTTTTGATATACTCAGTGGCTTTCTGCCATATTTGATTCAAGTTAGGATACTCCCAGAGTCCATGTAGCAGGTTTGCTTTCAGTAATTGACATTTTGGGAACCAACGAAAATAGTGTGCCAGGGCATCCCTATATGAAAGGTCAAAGGCATATGTGGCTCTATGTATAATCCTGAACTGCATTTCTCTCCATACTTCACTACAAATGGCTTGCCTTTTTCCATACCTTCCCTTATCTTAAAAGTTAATGATGTATCTCCCACCTCACGTTCCCATTTTTTAAATACCTTTTCCCCCAAAGGGATAGAATATGTATTCTGGCTTCTATGATAGAGATCCCATAAAGAGCAAACTGAGTCTTCTTCTTATAAGATATTCTGATACAATTTATTTCCCAGATAAGTGACACACACACATCCTGCCAAGCATATAATGTAACAGAGAATCTCATCAGACCAGGCCTTTATCTTTAGTTCCACCATTGTTTAGTTCTGCTGCTCATGTTATCCTTGCAGATATTTTAAATATTGGAAAGTTGCCAATGTGAGCATTCTAACCAATCTGTGGCTACGGAACCCCAAATGCAAAAAGCGGCAATATACTGTTCTTACAGCTTTATATCATAGCCAACATTATGTTTTTCAACCATTTGTGCAGCTATTGGACCAGACATGCTAATTTACGCTTCCCACATAGATCAACTATTCTTAGGCACCCATGACTCACCCCTGTCATTCATTGGACCACTTTGTTGAGTACTCATTATTGCATACTGGGAACACTGCAAATACCTGTAGTTTTGGAGATGCTGTGGCCCATTTGTCTAGCCATCACAAGTTGAACCTTGTCAAATTTGCTGAGATCCTTATGCTTGCCTATTTGGCCTTCAGGGAAGAGACACAAGATTTCAGAAAATAAGTGCAGTATAAAAAACCAATTTATCCCTTTTATAATAAAGAGTACTAGTGGTATAAATGATATATAAGATATACATGCACATATTTACATACATCAAAATATTGCTGGCTATGATATAAACATTCTAACATCATTTTTTAGAACAGTTTTAAATTCACTTTACCTTCAGTCTGACATCTTGAAATAACTACATGGTAGAGGTAATTATCGTCTCTTGGCACTGCAGTGATTGACAGGATGATTGCTGCTAATAGCACAGTGCACAGTGCCCTTATTTCTGTAAGTGCTATTGTATTTGTCCATCAAAATGCACTTCTCTGATCATTCACAGTTAAAAGAAAAAATCTGACAGTGATAAATGATAAAGAGTCACTTTAAGTGTGTATAGACTTGTTGAACCTGTGCAGAATAAGGATACATTCTGAAGAGGATATTAGAATTTTATGGAATTGGAAACTGTTATACAAAAATGTGAGACCTGATCCAAAATGAGGGCATGTATAGTGCATTCAGAAAGTCTTTAGACCCTTTCAATTTTTTACATTTTGTTATGTTATGGCAGTGTTTCCCAACCAGTGTGCCTCCAGCTGTTGCAAAACTACAACTCCCAGCATGCCTGCACAGCCAAAATGTAAAAAATTGAAAGGGTCTAAAGACTTTCTGAATGCACTATACATGCCCTCATTTTGGATCAGGTCTCACATTTTTGTATTGTGGTAAAGTAAAAAAAAAAATAATCCCCCATCAATCACCACTCAATACCCCTTAATACCCCTTAAAAAATACAGAATTTTAGAAATGTTTGCTATTTTATTTAAAAGGAAAAAAATAAAATTTCACATGGACATAAGTATTGTCCACTTGCTATGACACTTGAAATTTTTCTCTGGGGCATCCCTTTTCTCTTGATCATCTTTGAGATGTTTCTACATCTTGATTAGAGTCCACCAGTGGTATATTCAGTTGATTTGGAATGATAAGGAAAGAAACACCCCAGTCTATAGAGTTTCTGACAGCTGATAATGCGTATAACAGCAAAAACCGAGCCATGAGCAGGAAATAACTGCCTGTAGAGCTCAGAGACATGATTGCATGGAGGCATAGATCTGGAGAAAGGTACAAAATAATTTCTTCTGCTCTGAAAGTTCCCAAGAGCACAGCGGCCTCCATAATTTGAAATGGAAGAAATTTGAAATCAGGACTCCTACTAGAGCTAGCCTTCCCACCAAACTAAGTCATGGGGGGGAGGGGAGCATGAGGTAATCAATAACCCAATGATCACTATGGTTGAGCTCCAAAGATCCTGTGTGCAGATGAGAGAAACTTTCAGAAAGACAACCATCACTGCAGCATTCCACCAATTTGGGCTTTATTGCACAGTAGCCAAAAATAAGTCTCTCCTCAGAAAAAGACACACAAAAGTTTCTAAAAATATAAAAATATAAAAAAAAAGCACCTAAAGGGCTCTCAGACTGTGAGAAACAAGATTCTCTGGTCTAATGAAACCAAGATTGAATGTTTTGGCCTCAGTTATAAGCATTATGTCTGGAGGAGACCACACACTGCCCAATACCATCCCTACAGTGAAGTGTGTTGTTGGCAGTATCACGCTGTGGGGTGTTTTCCAGCAGCTGGGACAAGAAGACTGGTCAGCATTGAGGAAAATAGTAATGGAGCAAAGTACTGTTATAGTCTTAATAAAAACCTGATCCAGTGTGCTCTGAACCTCAGACTGGACTGAAGCTTAACCTTCCAACAAGACAATGACACTAAGCATACAGCCAGGACAACACATAGAAACATAGAATGTGTCAGCAGATAAGAACCATTTGGCCCATCTAGTCTGTCCAATATACTAAATACTAGGAATAGCCCCTGGCCCTATCTTATATGAAGGATGGCCTTATGCCTATCCCATGCATGCTTAAACTCCTTCACTGTATTTGCAGCTACCACTTCTGCAGGAAGGCTATTCCATGCATCCACTACTCTCTCAGTAAAGTAATACTTCCTGATATTACTTTTAAACCTTTGCCCCTCTAATTTAAAATGATGTCCTCTTGTAGCAGTTTTTCTTCTTTTAAATATTCTCTCCTCTTTTACCTTGTTGATTCCCTTTATGTATTTAAAAGTTTCTATCATATCCCCTCTGTCTCGTCTTTCTTCCAAGCTATACATGTTAAGGTCCTTTAATCTTTGCTGGTAAGTTTTATCCTGCAATCCATGTACTAGTTTAGTAGCTCCTCTCTGAACTCTGTCCAAAGTACTCCAAATGAGGTCTCACTAGTGCTATGTAGAGCGGCATGAGCACCTCCCTCTTTCTACTGTTAATGCCTCTCCCTATACACCCAAGCATTCTGCTAGCATATCCTGCTGTTCTATGACATTGTTTGCCTACCTTTAATTCTTCTGAAATAATGACCCCTAAATCGCTTTCCTCAGATACTGAGGTTAGGTCTGTATCACTGATTTTATATTCTCTAGTTTTTGACCATTCCTCTAGTTTTCCTAAATCCTTTTCCCTTTGGTGTATTCCTCCAGGAACATCAACCCTGTTACAAATCTTTGTGTCATCAGCAAAAAGACACACCTTACCATCGATGCATTCTGCAATTTCGCTGATAAAAATATTAAACAATATGGGTCCCAGAACAGATCCCAGAGGTATCCCACTGGTAACAAGACCATGGTCTGAATATACTCCATTGACTACAACCCTCTGTTGTCTGTCCCTCAGCCACTGCCTAATCCATTCAACAATATGGGAGTCTAAGCACAAAGACTGCAATTTATTGATAAGCCTTCTATGTGGGACAGTATCAAAAGCCTTACTAAAGTCTAGATAAGCGATGTCTACTGCACCTCCGCCATCTATTATTTTAGTCACCCAATCCAAAAAATCAATAAGATTAGTTTGACATGATCTCCCTGAAGTAAACCCATGCTGGTTTTCATCTTTCAATCCATGGGATTTTAGATGTTCCACAATCCTCTCCTTAAGTATGGTTTCCATTAATTTCCCCACTATTGATGTCAGGCTTACTGGCCTATAGTTGCCCGATTCCTCCCTACTACATTTCTTGTGAATGGGCACAACATTTTCTAATTTCCAATCTTCTGGGACGACTCCTGTTACCAGTGATTTGTTAAATAAATCTTTTAATGGTTTTGCTAGTTCACCGCTAAGCTCTTTTAATAGCTTTGGGTGTATCCGGTCAGGCCCCTGTGACTTATTTATATTAATTTTAGACAGCTGACTTAGAACCTTTTCCTCTGTAAAGATACATGCATCAAAAGATTCATTAGTCTTCCGTCCTAACTGAGGTCCTTTTCCTTAATTTTCCTTTGTAAAAACTGAACAGTACTCAAAGTATTCATTGAGGCAGTCAGCTAGTTCTTTATCTTCTTCCATATACCTTCCTTCTTTTGTTTTTAAATTGGTAATTCCTTGTTTTAGTTTCCTTTTTTCATTTATGTATCTGAAGAATGTATTATCGTCTTTTTTCACTGATTGAGCTAATTTCTCTTCTGCCTGTGCAATAGAAGCTCTTATAACTTGTTTGGTCTCTCTCTGCCTAATCTTATAAATTTCCCTGTCATCCTCGTTTTTTTTTATTTTTATAATTACTAAATGCTATCTTTTTGTTTTTAATGATTTTGGCCACTTCTGCTGAGTACCACAATGTTCTCTTCCTTTTTTTGCTTTTACTGACAAGCCTAATGCAATTATCTGTTGTCTTCAATATGCCACTTTTAAGTAGTCCCATTTCTCCTGGACTCCATTGAAACTGTTCCAATCTGATAGGGACTCGTATACCACTAATCTAATTTTAGAAAAGTCTGTTTTTCTAAAATCTAAAACTTTAGTTGTGTGGTGTGACTCAGCCACTGTACTTATAGTAAACCACACTGACTGGTAATCACTAGATCCCAAGCTTTCCCCTAAAGTAATATCAGATACCAAATTCCCATTTGTGAATACAAAATCTAAAATGGCCTCCTTCCGGGTTGGCTCCTCAACTACTTGCTGTATAGTCTATAATGGCAACCTCCCGTATATCATTACCAAGTGTGTGAAAAGATTTCTTCACCTTTGAAACCTCATTGCAAGCCAGATCATTTGTCCCAAGATGGACAATAACATCCACCTCCCTGGGTCGGGGTGGTAGCGGCCTTGATGTAGTTTTGTAGCGTCATAGTGTCCTACCTCAGGTCATTGCTCTATTGGGTTTGATGCAGTGAAAAAAATGTTGATGAAAGGAACCAGAGATGGTTGAACAAAGAATGTCTTTTTTGTACTGAGTGTCAAAACAGATCACAGCACATCCATCAGCAGTTTGTACAAAGTGCAATTGCTCTCCTCCCAGAAGATGGGGTATGGTGGCTGGCAATACGGCAAAATATGTCACTACGGCTTTATTCTGATACCTGTGGCTGTAGGTGTCCACTATATGATGCAGGCTTTTAGCTCTCCCTGTCCTAAACTGCTGTGATGGTATCTTAACATGTTTCCCACCACTTTTTGTGGGGGGAGGGAGTAAGTTTTTTTCTAGCTTTGTACATGTAGTTTTATGTCAGTTTTTAATGCCAGTTTTTACGCTAAAAACAGCAGTTTATGCCAAACATGGAGAAGTGCTTTCAGTGGCTGATACAGAGTAAATAAAGTGTTATTGTAACACCTGTAGGTAGGGACAGACAAGGACAGTGATGCCTAACCTAGAACCCAGCCCATTTTCCCTATCTACTTGTAATAGAAGTCCTACTTGGCAGAACCGCAACTAGACGACGGTCCCTACTCTAAATAAGTGCAGACACAGAAAAATACCAACAGACAAGAGACAAAAGCAGAATTGTACAGCAGTGGGGCAGAACCAGACGGGCTACGCAGTACCAAATAAGAGACAGAGAGTGGTCAGAAGACATGCCAAGATCAGAACCAAACGTAGAGTGCAGGCCGGTGCAAGGATATGGTCCCGTCTGCATCAGCTGTGGTCCTGGTATCTTCGCTCTGCTTGAGACAATCGCTAGTTTGAGGACCTAGGTTTTAGAGGAGGATAATAAGAAAAAAATATATTTCCATTACACCTCAGGTCAGAGCAGCAATCAGACCCCCAATGTTAATCAGACCTCAGATCAGAACCCCAATGCCTCAGATCAGCCCCCCATGTCAGCCATAAGCCCCCCATGCCAGCCATTATGCCTCCATGTCAGCCATTATGCCCCCATGTCATCCATCATGCCCCCATGTCAGCCATAAGCCCCCCATGTCAGCTATCAGCCCCCCATGTCAGCCATAAATCCACCATGTCACATTTCTCCCCCTCCATGTCACATTTCACCCCCTCAATGTCACATTTCTCACCCCTCAATGTCACATTTCTCACCCCTCAATGTCACATTTCTTGCCCTCCATGTCAAATCACCTATGTCACATCAGCCCTCACATTTCTCCCCCTTCATCCATGTTTTCACATTTCTCCCCCCTCCATCCATGTTGTCACATTTCTCCACCTCCATGCATGTCGTCACATTTCTCACCCCTCCATCCATGTTGTCACATTCCTCCCCCCTCCATCCATGTTGTCACATTTCTCCCCCCTCCATGCACGTTGTCACATTTCCCCCCCCTCCATCCATGTTGCCACATTTCTCCCCCCTCCATCCATGTTGTCACATTTCTACCCCTCCATCCATGTTGCAACATTTCTCCCCCTCCGTCCATGTTGTCACTTTTCTCCCCCTTCATCCATGTTGCCACATTTCTCCCCCTCCATCCATGTTGCCACATTTCTCCCCCTCCATCTGTTGTCACATTTCTCCCCCTCCATCCATGTTGTCACATTTCTCCCCCCTCCATCCATGTTGCCACATTCCCCCCCTCCATCCATATTGTCACATTTATCCCCCTCCATCCATGTTGCCACATTTCTCCCCCTCCATCCATGTTGCCACATTTCTCCCCCTCCATCTGTTGTCACATTTCTCCCCCCTCCATCCATGTTGCCACATTTCTCCCCCATCCATGTTGTCACATTTATCCCCCTCCATCCATGTTGTCACATTTCTCCCCCTCCATCATGTCCATTTCACCCCCCCATGCCACATACATTTCTCCCTGCGGGCTGCACAGACAGACTACTCAGAGACATTTGTCCACACAGTTACTCACCACCAACAGCTCTTCCTCCAGTCTCCAGACCTCTGCTCCCCAGTCTACACTAATTGCTGCTGCCTGCCGCCCGCCGCGCCACTCGGCAGTCACTCCCCCTGACCCCGTTACTGTCTGTGTTGCCGATGAAGTGCTGCTACTGAGCCTGCGTGCCGCTCTGTGAGGAGGTGAGGGCCGGGGCCGCACGGCACACCTGTAGGCTGGGGCGGGCGGCCGCGCCCGGCGGGACAAGTCCGCAAGTTATGTATTTAAAAAAATATATATAATTCTGCCCCGGCGCCGCCCCCCCTTCTCTGTGCCCTCAGGCGGCCGCTTGGTCTGCCTTATTATAGAGCCGGCCCTGGGTACAGTACTAAACTCCTGAGACAGAAAGTTGTCAGAAGACAAGCCTGGCAGTTGTGTATGGCCAGAAAGGGATCAAAACCTGATAGATCCATGACTCGGCACTCCATTAGTCAGAAACACTAGTACACAGGAATAGAGCAGCTGAGCTAATCAGCCCACTGCAAATCTCCCCCAGCACAGGGAGAAATATGGCACTGCAGGGAGAAATATGGCACTGCATCCTGTTAGTAAGCATGTGGTTGCATCACCAGGGGGAGTGGCTGAGCAGCGTGTCTCTCCCGACACGGCTGTGCTGAGGCTGAGAATCACACTTCTGGAGCCCGGACAGGTATTTTTTTTTACAGTTATTTCTACAGTTGTAGTATTACATTATACATTATCATCTGAATGGCTGTCCATGTAGATCCACATTTATGGTTGGTGGTTCTAGTGATGGCTTAATCTTGTTGCCAAACTATTTTGTAGATGAATATTATGCACACAGGAGAACAAAAATGTAGTGTATTGATGGCAGAACCTACCAAGAAAGGCAGGTTCGGCCAACAGTCTAATGTGTAGGGAGCTCCTGACTCTGCCCCGACCGGTGATGTCAGGGTAGAGAAGAATGGAGCGAAATGAATATTTTCACCTAAACCTTTCGTTCTCTTTGGAAATAAGCCGCCATTAGAGGTTTTTGGCATTGTATTTCTCCGCTATTCCCACTGAATGCATATATATGTTTGGCCGAACTGAACATGTATGTGTATGGGGGCGCCAGGGCATAGTTGAGAGAGATTGAATGTATTACCTTACCGATGGCTAACTATCCGGTCTACCCTTGTCCTCATTATGGTATAAGGAATTGGGCATGCAATTGTACATTTGTGCTGACAAACCTCTTTAAAAGTCCTCTAAATATCTAATCAAGAATTAGAACACGTATAGAGCTGTGATTTATTTCATTATAAATCTTGTACTGAAAGCCAGTCCCTGGGGGCAAGATTTGCTCATTGTTTTGCAGCAGTATTTTCAAGCCAAAATTATGATTGAATGCACAGAAGAGAAGCATATTATATCTGCCCAAGACATCCTGGTGGGAAAGCCTGCAAGAAAAGTACGATAAATTCACTATCCAGCAAGACAACAATCCCAACTGTAAAGTAAAATCTTAAAATACCATAAAAACTACAGTAAGTCAGAATTAATATTTTCTTAGTCAAAGTAAGAATTTGTGCCAGGGCCTGAATAGCTGTTCACTTATGATCCTCATACAACTTGACAGAGCTTGAACAGTTTTCCAAAGAAGAATTGGGACAAAGTGCAGTTTCCACATGTTCTACGCCGATAAAGATTCAGACATAGTTCTGATATGATTTTGCTCAATTCGTGCATAAAAGGCACTCATTTACATTTTCTTGTCTCTGTTTATGAGCTCCTAGGTTTATCGACAATATGCTGGTTGTATATGGTACAGTGGACATTTTCCTTTCTGTCTACTTACCCTTGATCTAGGCCTAAGAACATTGACCTTAGAAAGGCTCATTGAAAAACCTACATTTATTATAACAGTATTTCTTAACCTTTCTAGTTCAATTACCCCACACACATTCAAAGAAATTTTAATTAAGTGCCTCTAAAGCTATGTTCCATTGTGATCTTAAAAAAAAGTATAAAGATTAGAAGAGTAAGCCAGCACCTCCATATATGGTGTCTCATGCAAGGACCCGGTCCAGTCCGTACAGATCCAGAAAAGTAGTAAGAGATGTCCAGCACCGAGATAAATAAAAATCTTCAGTCTTTATGTAATACATTTAAAAGAATGCAGTTTCTTCACATAGATGATGGTGACGCTACCATCATCTATGTGAAGAAAATGCATTATTTTAAATTTATGAAATAAAGAAAAAAAATTTATTTATCTCGGTGCTGGACATCTCTTACTACTTTTTTTTTTTTTTTTTAAAGCATGTAGCTAAAAGAATAAAGAATCTGTTCACATTTCACTTTCAGCACACATTTGGAAAGCTCCCAGTAGACACGCTAAACATGTCCATATGTCCCATTCATCCAACATATCCTTTTGGCATAAGCTGGGTTGGTTTATGGCAACACACCTTGTTACTGTGCATAAAAAGCAATTCCTAAGTGCAGTGTGCATGGACAATATACCCTGAACCAGCTCTTAACAGTTTGCTGTATATCCAAGGCACAGCTAAAGCTCTGCTGCATCTGTGTGCTGTGTCAACAATCATCACTCATCTCCGAACTTTTTCCACCTTTAATGTGACCTATAAACTGTACAACTCAATTGAAAAACAAACTGAAATCTTTTAGGTAGAGGGAAGAAAAAATATAAAAATAAAATAATATGGTTGCATAAGTTTGTACACCCTTAAACTAATACTTTGTTAGAGCACCTTTTGATTTTATTACAGCACTCAGTCTTTTTGGGTATGAGTGTATCAGCATGGCACATTTTGACTTGGCAAGATTTGCCCACTCTTCTTTGCAAAAACACTCCAAATCTGTCAGATTGCGAGGGCATCTCCTGTGCACAGCCCTCTTCAGATCACCCCACAGATTCAGGTCTGGGCTCTGGCTGGACCATTTCAAAACTTTTATCTTCTTCTGGTGAAGCCATTCCTTTGTTGATTTGGATGTATGCTTTGTCATGCTGAAAGATGAAGTTCCTCTTCATGTTCAGCTTTCTAGCAGAAGCCTGAAGGTTTTGTGCCAATATTGACTGGTATTTGGAACTGTTCATAATTCCCTCTAGCTTAACTAAGGCTCCAGTTCCAGCTGAAGAAAAACAGCCCCAAAGCATCATGCTGCCACCACCATGCTTCACTGTGGGTATGGTGTTCTTTTGGTGATGTGCAGTGTTGTTTTTGCGCCAAACATATCTTTTGGAATTATGGCCAAAAAGTTCAACCTTGGTTTTATCAGACCACAACACCTTTTCCCACCTGCTTTTGGGAGACTTCAGGTGTGATTTTGCAAAATGCAGCCTGGCTTGGATGTTTTTCTTCGTAAGAAAAGGCTTTCATCTTGCCACTCTACCCAGACATACAGTCCTGATCAAAAGTTTAAGACCACTTGAAAAATGGCAAAAAATCTAATTTTACATTGTTGGATCTTAACAAGGTTCCAAGTAGAGCTTCAACATGCAACAAGAAGAAATGAGAGTGAGAAAACATTTTTTGAGCATTCAATTAATTGAAAATAACGATTAAACTGAAACAGGCTGTTTTTCAGCTGATCCAAATTTTAGGACCACATGCCTTTAAAAGGCCAAATCTGTGCAAAGGTGTGGATTAATTGTCATTTTCTGTCAGGTAGTCACACGTTGTGATGGCAAAGCAAAAAAACTCTCCCTTTTTGAACGTGGTCGGGTTGTTGAACTGCATAAGCAGGGTCTCTCACAGCGCGAATTTCTCGTCTCCTTAAACACCACGGAACTGCTCGTTTGGACTTTGCAAGAGAGCACCAAACATGGGACATTCAAAGGTGGAAGAAAGTTTTATTCTCTGATGAGAAAAAAATGTAACCTTGATGGTCCTGATGGTTTCCAACGTTACTGGCATGACAAGTAGATCCCACCTGAGTTGTTTTCTACGCGCCACAGTGGAGGGGGCGCCATAATGGTCTGGGATGCTTTTTCCTTTAGTGGAACAATGGAGCTTTAGGCAGTGCAGGGGCGTCAAACGGCCGCTTGCTATGTCCAGATGTTGCAGAGAGCATTCCTCATGACTGAGGGTCCTCGTCTGTGTGGTAACGACTGAGTTTTTCAACAGGACAATGCTACAGTACACAATGCCCGCAGGACAAGGGACTTCTTCCAGGAGAATAACATCACTCTTTTCGCCCATCCTGCGTGTTCCCCTGATCTAAATTCAATTGAGAACCTTTGGGGATGGATGGCAAGGGAAGTTTGCAAAAATGGACAACAGTTCCAGGCAGTAGATGGCCTTCGTGCGGCCGTCTTCACCACTTGGAGAAATGTTCCCACTCACCTAATGGAAATGCTTGCATCAAGCATGCCGAAACAAATTTTTTAAGTGATAAACAAAAACGGCGGCGCTACTCATTACTGAGTTCATGTTTGGAAGTTGGATTTCTATTTTGGTGGGGTTTAGTTTTTTTTTTGGAGGTGTGGTCCTAAACTTTTGATCAGCTGAAAAACAGCCTGTTTCAGTTTATTCGTTGTTTTCATTAAATTGAATGCTCAAAAAATGTTTTGTCTCACTCTCATTTCTTCTTGTTGCATGTTGAAGCTCTACTTGGAACCTTGTTAA
This sequence comes from Bufo bufo, assembly GCF_905171765.1. Taxonomy (NCBI): domain Eukaryota; kingdom Metazoa; phylum Chordata; class Amphibia; order Anura; family Bufonidae; genus Bufo; species Bufo bufo. The sequence goes on from NC_053393.1 coordinate 134,142,606, forward strand.
GATCCAGCCATGCTAAATAAGATTTTTTGCCATTTTTCAAGTGGTCTTAAACTTTTGATCAGGACTGTATGAAGAATACGAGAGATTGTTGTCACATGTACCACACAGCCAGTACTTGCCAGATATTCCTGCAGCTCCTTTAATGTTGCTGTAGCCCTCTTGGTAGCCTCCCAGACCAGTTTTCTTCTTGTCTTTTTGTCAATTTTGGAGGGACGTCCAGTGCTTGGTAATGTCACTGTTGTGCCATATTTTCTCCACTTGATGATGGTTCCATGGTATATCTAATGCCTTTGAAATTCTTTTGTACCCTTCTCCTGACTGATACCTTTTAACAATGAGATCCCTCTGATGCTTTGGAAGCTCTCTGTGGACCATGGCTTTTGCTGTGGGATGTGACTAAGAAATTTTCAGGAAAGACCAACTAGAGCAGCTGAACTTTGTTTGGGGTTAATCAGAGGCACTTTAAATGATGGCAGGTGTATGCTGACTCCTATTTAACATGATTTTGAATGTGATTGCTCAATTCTGAACACAGCTTCATCCCCAGTTATAACAGGGTGTGCACACTTATGCAACCACATTATTATTATTTTTTTTGTTTTCTTCCCTCCACCTAAAAAAATTCAGTTTGTTTTTCAATTGAGTGGTACAGTTTATAGGTCACATTAAAGGTGGAAAAAGTTCTGAAATGATTTATCTTTGTCTGATATTTTTACATCACAGAAACCTGACATTTTAATTTCAATTGTAGACTTTTTATATATGTTGTATGTGAACAAGGTACTAATTGGCCATATCCACAGGCACCACTAGATGGGGCTGATGTCACCCTCTATATAAATAGAAGAGTTACATTCTAGTCAATCTAAAGTGGTCATTCAAACCAATGTAATCTAGACAGTGTTTAGAGGACAGCAACCAGAACAGATAAAAAATGTAGAGCTGACAGCTTGGCTCGTCTTAGACCCAGGACAGGGCCAGAATATCTATAGAAGCAGACCAGATATAAGAGAGAGAGAGGTGTAGGGAAAGTCCAGTAGAGATAACTTTTCTTACAAGGGCTTATTGACTCAACTGGATCCATGTTCAGGCGTTGCCTCTGGTGCCTGAGCATACCAAACTACAGTTTCCAGATTCCAAAGCGGATTTTGTGGAAGTGTGCTATAAGTATATCAACCTGTTCAAAGCATGGAGCAGCAGAGTTTGTCTGCAGTCAGGGACAGTGCCCTGTGGGTTGCATTACATTTATTTTAAAAAATCTACATCCCACGTCTGGATGTTTATGAAATGTAGGAAGAAAACAAAGAAATTACCTTTTTCTAACGCTTCCTCTTATAAAGATCCAACTTGGAGATAAAATCCAAGCAGAGTAAAAAGACCATAAAAGCAGAGTATATCATTATTATTAAAGCACCATCCATTCCATGGCACTATACATATGAAAAGGGTTATACATACATACAAAACAAGTACACCAAGCATTAAGAAGACGAGTTATAAACTGGTACAGAAGAGATGACCCTGCCCACAAGGGCTTACAGCCCATGAGGTGTAGCCCAAATAACCTGTTTCGGGTCTCTGCCCGTTTTACAGATATAGGATATATAGACAATGTTGGACTGGGGTGCCGCGGGTCCACGAGTTGTGTTGAGCGAGCATGCTCGGCCAAACAACAGTTCGGCTTGAGCATCGCGATGCTCGGCACAAAGCAGTGTTTGGCTAAATACCGCTTGTGCTCGTGCGCGATGCTCGAGTATCCATCCCGCACGTTTGTTGCCTGTTACGCAGCCAATAAACGTGCAGGTAAGTACTGCCACTAACTGTAATGCCGTAGCCATGTTGGTTACTGGCATTACAGTGATTGGCTGTCCGGAATGCGTCATGCGATGAAACGTGGTTCGGCTCAGTCTTAGTCAGAGAGAGCTGTGCTGTAGAAGGGACAGATAGTGTAGGGAACAGAATTTTTTTTTTTGTTAGGCAGGGCTCGTGTTAGAGACCCAAAAGTCCTTTTAAGGACTATTGTTGTGTCTGGCAGCAATATATATTTTTAGCGCAACCTGAACCTGCACTAAATTGCGTGCAATTGTAGAGACCCAAAAGTCCTTTTAAGGACTATTGTTGTATCTGGCAGCAATATATATTTTTAGCGCAAACTGCGCTAAATAGCTTGCAATTGTTTGGCCGCTGCAGACAGCGACATTATTTGCGCTACATCTCCTTTGTAACGTTTGCGCATCCTAAAAATATCTGTGACATCCAGTGTACTTTCTCCGTAGATGCTGCGGACAGTGACATTATCTGCGCTACATCTCCAGTATAATGTTTGCGCATCCTAAAAATATCTGTGACATACAGTGTACTTTTTCTGTACACTGTGTCCGCTGCAAACAGTTAAATTACCTGCGCTACATCTCCTGTATAACGTTTGCGCATTTCTAAAAATATCTGTGACATACAGTGTACTTTTTTACGTAGACGCTGCGGACAGCGACATTTTCTGCGCTACATCTCCTGTTTAACGTGTGTGCATACTAAAAATATCTGTGACATCCAGTGTACTTTTTTTTTTAAAACAATTTTTTTTGCCAGATTCCACTATTTTTCTGGCCTTGCAGCATCAGCACGTGTATAATTCCAGGGTTATAAACTGCTGTCAAATTCAGTTATTAAACAAACACCCGTTTGGGCATAAAAATTTAGTTGGCAGCCTTTGCTACAGATGTCATTGTGAGATACCGCCTTTACATAATGTCTTTCTTTTCAGTTATTTGAAATAAAGCCATTTTGGGCACAATTCTTTGATAGCGTCCTAGTGTGGATCAGGGCGTGTGAGTTACACCCTTTAAATACAGGGGTTCTATTGAGGTATTTGAAATACAGCCATTTTGGTTATATTCCTATATTTGAAATACCGCCATTTGGTGCACAAATCTTTAATTGAGGCCTAGTGTGGGTCAGGCCGTGTGAGATACACCCTGTATATACAGGGCTTATATTCTTCTATTAATAAAACACCCTTTTTGGGGCAAAATACACAATATTTCAGGCCTTGCAGCACCTTGACGTTTGAAATTCCAGGGTTATATACTGCTGCTATATTCAGTTATTAAACAAACACCCGTTTGGGCAAAAAAAAAGTTTATTTGGCAGCCTTTGCTGCATATGTCATTGTGAGATACATCCTTTATACATTTTGGTTATATTCCTATTGGCAATTCAGCGGTGCAATTATATGTGCTAAAGCCCTTTTTGGCGTGTATTAGTGGCAAAAAAATATATATTATTATTTGCCGTTCAGCGGTGTAGTTATATGTTCTAAAGCCTTTTGTGGCGTGTATAAGCGGAAAAAATAAGGGCCTAATCGCCGTTCAGCAGTGCAGTTATATGTTCTAAAACCCTTTTTGGCGTGTATTAGTGGAAAAAAAATATATATATTATTTGCCATTTAGTGGTGCGGTTATATGTTCTAAAGCCCTTTTTGGTGTGTATTAGTGGCACACAAAAATAAGTTGTCATTATGTGGTGAAGTAAGAAAATGACAGCCTTTTTTGGCGTGTACTAGTGGCAAAAAATATATATTCAGCGGTGCATTTATATGTTCTAAAGCTCTTTTTGGTGTGTGTTAGTGGAATAAAATAAGGGCCTATTTGCCGTTCACCGGTGCAGTTATATGTTCTAAATATATTTGCCATTCACTGGTGCAGTTATATATTCTAAAGCACTATTTGCAGTTTTGGCGTGTATTAGTGGCACAAAAAAAAGTATTTCCCGTTGTGTGGTGAAGTGAGAAAATTACAGACCTTTTTGGCGTGTAGTAGTGGCAAAAAATATATATATTTGCCGTTAAGCGATGCCATTATATGTTCTAAAGCTTTTTGTGGCGTGTATACCGTAAGTGGAAAAAAATAAGGTCCTATTTGCCGTTCAGCGGTGCAGTTATATGTTCTAAAGCCCTTTTTTGGGTGTATTAGTGGCACAAAAAAAAGTATTTGCCGTTGTGTGAAGTGAGAAAATTACAGCCCTTTTTAAAGTGTATTAGTGGCCAAAAAATATATATATATTTGCTGTTCAACAGTACAGCTATATGTTCTAAAGCCTTTTGTGGTGTGTATAAGCGAAAAAAATAAGGGCCTATTAGTAGAGTTGAGCGAACCCGAACTGTAAAGTTCGGGGTTCATACCGAACTTTAGGTTTTTCGGCACCCGGACCCAAACCCGAACATTTCCGTAAAAGTTTGGGTTCAGGTTTGGTGTTCGGCGCTTTCTTGGCACTTTTTGAAAGGCTGCACAGCAGCCAATCAACAAGCGTCATACTACTTGCCCCAAAAGGCCATCACAACCATGCCTATTGGCATGGCTGGGATTGGCCAACTGCAGCATGTGACCCAGCCTCTATTTAAGCTGGAGTCACGTAGCGCCACTCGTCACTCTGCTCGGATTAGTGTAGGGAGAGGCTGCAGCTGCTGTCAGGGAGAGATCAGGGAGAAATATTATCAAGAACTGCCTTTTTACTCAGAGATCTACATCAAATGTGTTTAGTGGGTACAGTGCACAATTTTTTTAAGCCTGCACTGAGCCAAGTACTGCTGAAAACGAACTTTTTTTAATTCAGTTTGTCAATATCAATACATAATCGGCAGCCATTTTATGTAACGATAGTGCACCAGCACTATCTATCTGCATTTCTGCTAGTCCAGAAATACAGCGTTTTGCTTACTGTGCTTAAAAAAACTTTTTTTCATATACTGCACATCTGTGATTACACATGCATAGGTGACTGCACATTTAGGCCACAAATAAGGCTTTTAGGATACTGTGGTGAAAAAACCCTCTGATATAGTGCACATCTGTGATTACACTTGCATAGGTGACTGTCACATTTAGGCCATAAATACGGCTATTAAGATACTGTGGTGAAAAAAAAACTTTTTTTCATATACTGTACATCTGTGATTACACGTGCATAGGTGACTGTCACATTTAGGCCACAAATAAGGCTTTTAGGATACTGTGGTGAAAAAACCCTCTGATATAGTGCACATCTGTGATTACACTTGCATAGGTGACTGTCACATTTAGGCCACAAATAAGGCTTTTAGGATACTGTGGTGAAAAAAACCTCTGATATAGTGCACATCTGTGATTACACTTGCATAGGTGACTGTCACATTTAGGCTACAAATAAGGCATTTAGGATACTGTGGTGAAAAAAAAACTTTTTTTCATATATTGAACATCTGTGATTACACGTGCATAGGTGACTGTCTCTTAGGCCACAAATACGGCTATTAGGTTACTGTTGTTAAAAAAAAACTTTTTTTCATATACTGCACATCTGTGATTACACGTGCATAGGTGACTGTCACATTTAGGCCACAAATATGGCTATTAGGTTACTGTTGCTAAAAAAAACTTTTTTTCATATACTGCACATCTGTGATTACACGTGCATAGGTAACTGTCACATTTAGGCCACAGATAAGGCTTTTAGGATACTGTGGTGAAAAAAAACCTTTTTTTCATATATTGCACATCTGTGATTACACTTGCATAGGTGACTGTCACATTTAGGCCGCAAATAAGGCTTTTAGGATACTGTGGTAAAAAAAAAAACTTTTTTTCATATATTGCACATCTGTGATTACACGTTCATAGGTGACTGTCACATTTAGGCTACAAATAAGGCATTTAGGATACTGTGGTGAAAAAAAAAACTTTTTTTCATATATTGAACATCTGTGATTACACGTGCATAGGTGACTGTCTCTTAGGCCACAAATACGGCTATTAGGTTACTGTTGTTAAAAAAAAACTTTTTTTCATATACTGCACATCTGTGATTACACGTGCATAGGTGACTGTCACATTTAGGCCACAAATATGGCTATTAGGTTACTGTTGTTAAAAAAAACCTTTTTTTCATATACTGCACATCTGTGATTACACGTGCATAGGTAACTGTCACATTTAGGCCACAAATATGGCTATTAGGATACTGTGGTGAAAAAAAAACTTTTTTTCATATATTGCACATCTGTGATTACACTTGCATAGGTGACTGTCAAATTTAGTCCACAAATAAGGCTTTTAAGATACTGTGGTGAAAAATCCCTCTGATATACTGCACATCTGGGATTACACTTGCATAGGTGATTGTCACATTTAGGCCACAAATAAGGCTTTTAGGATACTGTGGTGAAAAAAAACTTTTTTTCATATATTGCACATCTGTGATTAGACTTGCATAGGTGACTGTCACATTTAGGCCACAAATACGTCTATTAGGTTACTGTTGTTAAAAGAAACCTTTTTTTCATATACTGCACATCTGTGATTACACTTGCATAGGTGGCTGTCACATTTAGGGCACAAATACGGCTATTAGGATACTGTGGTGAAAAAAAAACTTTTTTTCATATACTGCACATCTGTGATTACACGTGCATAGGTGACTGTCACATTTAGGTCACAAATACCGCTGTCATATAGAGTTTAAAAAAAAATATAGAGTGCAATACCCTACGTCAGGGTTTATATTGGCGGTTAATTATTTTTAACATACTTAACCACTTTTTACTTTGCTTTGTGAACGCTAACTATGAGGCAAACATCTAAAAAGGGACGCGGTCATGGTCGTGGTGGTGGTGTTGGTGGAGCCTCTGGTGCAGGGAGAGGACGTGGCCGTTCTGCCACAGCTACATGACCTACTGAACCTACTACCTCAGGTCCCAGTAGCCGCCAGAATCGACAGCGATATTTGGTCGGGCCTAATGCAGTTCTAAGGATGGTAAGGCCTGAGCAAGTATAGACGCTAGTCAATTGGGTGGCCGACAGTGGATCTAACACGTTCACATTATCTCCCACCCAGTCATCTGCAGAAAGCGCACAGGTGGCGCCTGAAACCCATGCCCATCAGTCTGTCACATCACCCCCGTGCATATCGGGGAACCTGTCTGAGCCTCAAGTCATGCAGCAGTCTCTTATGCTGTTTGAAGACTCTGCTGGCAGGGTTTCCCAAGGGCATCCACCTAGCCCTTCCCCAGGGGTGGAAGACATAGAATGCACTGACGCACAACCACTTATGTTTCCTGATGAGGACATGGGAATACCACCTCAGCACGTCTCTGATGAAGACGAAACACAAGTGCCAACTGCTGCGTCTTTCTGCAGTGTCCAGACTGAAAAGGAGGTCAGGGAGGAAGACTGGGTGGAAGACGATGGAGGGGACGATGGGGTCCTAGACCCCACATGGAATGAAGGTCGTGCCACTGACTTTCAGAGTTTGGAGGAAGAGGCAGTGGTGAGACCGAGCTAACAGCGTAGCAAAAGCGGGAGAAGGGTGCAAAAGCAGAGCAGCCATCGCCAAAACAGTTTGCCTGCTACTGGCCACCGTCAACAGGGACCGAGCACACCAAAGGCAGCTTCAAGGAGTTCCCTGGCATGGCACTTCTTCACACAATGTGCTGACGACAAGACCCGAGTGGTTTGCACGCTGTGCCATCAAAGCCTGAAGCGAGGCATTAACGTTCTGAACCTTAGCACAACCTGCATGACCAGGCACCTGCATGAAAAGCATGAACTGCAGGGGAGTAAACACCTTAAAAACAAGGAAGTCACTCAGGCTCCCCCTGCTACCTCTTCTGCTGCTGCCGCCTCGGCCTCTTCCTCCGCCTCTGGAGGAACGTTGGCACCTGCCGCCCAGCAAACAGGGGATGTACCACCAACACCACCACCTCCGTCACCAAGCATCTCAACCATGTCACACGGCAGCGTTCAGCTCTCCATCTCACAAACATTTGAGAGAAAGCGTAAATTCCCACCTAGCCACCCTCGATCACTGGCCCTGAATGCCAGCATTTCTAAACTACTGGCCTATGAAATGCTGTCATTCAGGCTGGTGGACACAAACAGCTCCAAACAGCTCATGTCACTTGCTGTCCCACAGTATGTTGTTCCCAGCCGCCACTACTTCTCCAAGAGAGCCGTGCCTTCCCTGCACAACCAAGTGTCCGATAAAATCAAGTGTGCACTGCGCAACGCCATCTGTGGCAAGGTCCACCTAACCACAGATACGTGGACCAGTAAGCACGGCCAGGGACGCTATATCTCCCTAACTGCACACTGGGTAAATGTGGTGGCTGGGCCCCAGGCGGAGAGCTGTTTGGCGCACGTCCTTCCGCTGCCAAGGATCGCAGGGCATCATTCTTTGCCTCCTGTTCCTACTCGGTTGCCTCCTGTTCCTACTCGGCTGCCTCCTCTTCTTCTACCACTTCCTCATCCGGTCAGCGACAGATCTTCACCACCAACTTCAGCACAGCCAGGGGTAAACGTCAGCAGGCCGTCCTGAAACTGATGTGTTTGGGGGACAGGCCTCACACCGCGCAGGAGTTGTGGCGGGGTATAGAACAACAGACCGACGAGTGGTTGCTGCCAGTGAGCCCCAAGCCCGGCCTGGTGGTGTGCGATAATGGGCGAAATCTCGTTGCAGCTCTGGGACTAGCCGGTTTGACGCACATCCCTTGCCTGGCGCATGTGCTGAATTTGGTGGTGCAGAAATTCATTCACAACTACCCCAACATGTCAGAGCTGCTGCGTAAAGTGCAGGCCGTCTGTGCGCGCTTCCGGCGTTCTCATCCTGCCTGCCTGTCTGCTCTACAGCGTAACTTCTGCCTTCCCGCTCACCGCCTCATATGCGATGTGCCCACCAGGTGGAACTCCACCTTGCACATGCTGGAGAGACTGTGCGAGCAGCAGCAGGCCATAGTGGAGTTTCAGCTGCAGCACGCACGGGTGAGTCGCACTGCGGAACAGCACCACTTCACCACCAATGACTGGGCCTCCATGCGACACCTGTGTGCCCTGTTGCGCTGTTTCGAGTACTCCACCAACATGGCCAGGGGCGACGCCGCCGTTATCAGCGTTACAATACCACTTCTATGTCTCCTTGAGAAAACGCTTAGGGCGATGATGGAAGAGGATGTTGCCCAGGACGAGGAGGAGGGAAAGGGGTCATCACTAACACTTTCAGGCCAGTCTTTTAGAAGTGGCTCAGAGGGAGGTTTTTTCTCAACAGCAGAGGCCAGGTACAAATTTGGCCAGCCAGGGCCCACTACTGGAGGATGAGGAGGAGGAGGAGGAGAATGGGGATGAAGCATGTTCACAGCGGGGTGGCACCCAACGCAGCTCGGGCCCATCACTGGTGCGTGGCTGGGGGGATACGGAGGACGCAGACGATACGCCTCCCACAGAGGACAGCTTGTCCTTACCTCTGGGCAGCCTGGCACAAATGAACGACTCCATGCTGCAGTGCCTGCGCAACGACAGCAGAGTTGCCCACATTTTAACATCTGCTGACTTCTGGGTGGCCACCCTGCTGGATCCCCATTACAAAGACAATGTGCCGTCCTTAATTGCCTCACTGGAGCATGATCGGAAGATGCGCGACTACAGGCGCACGCTGGTAGATGCGCTCCTGAGAGCATTCCCGACTGACGCCGGGGGACAAGTGGAAGCACAAGGCGAAGGCAGAGGAGGAGGAAGAGGTCGCCAACGCAGCTGTGTCAGCGCCAGCACCTCAGAAGGCAGGGTTAGCATGGCCAACATGTGGAAAAGCTTTGTCACCTCGCCGCAACAACCGGCTCCAACTGCTGATATGGAGCGTGTTAGCAGTAGGCAGCATTTGAACAACATGGTGGAACAGTACCTGTGCACACGCCTAGACGTACTGACTGATGGTTCTGCCCCATTCAACTTCTGGGTCTCCAAATTGTCCAGATGGCCAGAGCTTGCCCTGTATGCCTTGGAGGTGCAGGCCTGCCCTGCAGCCAGTGTACTCTCTAAACGTGTATTTAGCACGGCAGAAGGCGTCATTACAGACAGACGCAGCCGCCTGTCCACAGCCAACGTGGACAAGCTCACGTTCATTAAAATGAACCAGGCTTGGATCCCACAAGACTTGTCTGTACCTTGTGCAGAATAAACATTTATACCACCATCAAACATACATTCTTGTACTCAAGTCAAGTGCAATGATTCTTTGTTTTCTTTTTTTTTATTTGTCCCAATATTTTGGGGGCTACCTACCCCAATAAAAAAAAATAATAATACAATGTTGGCTACCTCCTCCTCTTCCATTGCTGCCTCCACCTACCACACCACATTCACCGCCTCCTCAACCTCCGACTCCATATCCACCTCCTTCTCTGAGTTGCAGGTTAGTAATTTGTAATTTTTAGTTATTTTATTTTATTTTAAGTTATTTCCCTATCCACATTTGTTTGCAGAGCAGTTGCCATGCTCTTAAGCACATTTTACTGCCTTTTACATCCCTCTAGCCTTTTCAAAGACTATTTTAGAGATTAGCAAATTTTTGTGCCCTAAATTGAAAAAATTCTTATTTTCAGTTGTCGGGTGACATTTTACCATTTTTGGTGTATACAAACCCCTGCTGTGCCTGAGTGACAGGGGCCTAAATCTCTCAAAATCCTCTGTTCTATTGCTGGGTGACATGAACCCTCTTTTGCCGTGAATGAACCACTGCTGTGCCTGGGTGACAGGAGCCTAAATCTCTCAAAATCCTCTGTTCTATTGCTGGGTGACATGAACCCCCTTTTGCCGTGAATGAACCCCTGCTGTGCCTGGGTGACAGGGGCCTAAATCTCTCAAAATCGTCTGTTCTATTGCTGGGTGACATGAACCCCCTTTTGCCGTGAATGAACTCCTGCTGTGCCTGGGTGACAGGGGCCTAAATCTCTCAAAATCGTCTGTTCTATTGCTCGGTGACATGAACCCCCTTTTGCCGTGAATGAACCCCTGCTGTGCCTGGGTGACAGGGGCCTAAATCTCTCAAAATCCTCTGTTCTATTGCTGGGTGACATTAACCCCCTTTTTCCGTGAATGAACCCCTGCTCTGCATTGCTGACAGGGAACTAAATTTACTGAAAACATCTGTTACTGATCGGAAGATACGCGACTACAAGCGCACGCTGCTTATGGCATTCCCACCTGACAGCGGGGGCACAGTGGAAGCACAAGGCGAAGGCAGAGGAGGAGGAAGAGGTCGCCAACGCAGCTGGGGCACCGCCAGCACCTGAGAAAGCAGGGTTAGCATGGCCAAAATGTGGAAAAGCTTTGTCAGCCTTGGAAGTGCTGACCTGCCCTGCAGCCAGTGTATAGTGTGAACGTGTGTTTAGCTTACGTTTATTAAAATGAACGTTTATTAAAATGAACCAGGCATGGATCCCACAGGACTTGTCCGTACCTTGTGCAGAATATTTTTTGGGTGATTGTCTTAAATAGGGTATCATTTTTTGCGGGATGAGGTGACGGTTTGATTGGTGCAGTTAATTTCACCAGAAAATGTTAATGACAATTTTTTTTTTTTTAACTGGCCTACTAGATATAGCAATGGTACTATATGCCCAAGAATTGGTGAATTTCACCTGAAAATGTTAATGACAATTTTAATTAATTTTTTAACCGGCCTACTAGCTATAGCAATGATACTATACACCCAAAAATTTGTTAATTTCACCAGAAAATGTTAATGACAATTCATTTTTTTTAACCGGCCTATTAGATATAGCAGAGGTACTATACACCCAAAAATTTTAGAATTTCACACGAAAATGTTAATGACAATTTTTATTTATTTTTTAACCGGCCTACTAGGTATAGCAGTGGTACTATACACCCAAAAATTTGTGAATTTCACCCAAAAATGTAACATAATTTTTATTTTTTTATTTAACCGGTCTAATAGGTATAGCAGTGGTACTATACACCCAGAAATTTGTGAATTTCACCCAAAAATGTTAATGACAATTATATATTTTTTTTAACCCGGCTACTAGGTATAGCAGTGGTACTATACACCCAAAAATTGGTGAATTTCACCCGTAAATGTAAATGACAAATAAGTGAAAAGATATAAAATAAAACATGTACAAAAAAAAATATATATATTGATTTATGAGGTGGAGTTCCATATGGAGTAGGAGTTTGAGGAGGCGGTGGACGTAGCGGAGTAGGTGGAGGCGGGGGTGGAGGAGAACGAGATAGCCAACGCAGGTTTTTGGTTTTAATTTAATTTTTTTAAATTAAGGTACACTCCAAAAGAGTGTGAAATATCCAAAATACAAACATGAGCAATTGCACTGCAGTATAACAATAGCTGGTTAGTGCCGGTATACATGTCTATTCTGCACAAGGTACGGACAAGTCCTGAGGGATCCATTCCTGGTTCATTTTAATGAACGTGAGCTTGTCCACATTGGCTGTGGACAGGCGGCTGCGCTTGTCTGTGATTATGTCCCCTGCCGTGATAAACACACGTTCAGACAATACACTGGCTGCAGGGCAGGCCAGCACCTCCAAGGCGTAAATGGCAAGCTCAGGCCATGTGCCCAATTTAGAGACCCAGAAGTTGAAGGGGGCAGACCCGTCATTAAGTACGTGTAGGCGTGTGCATATCAGCTGGTGGTGCTGGTTGTTGTGGCGTGCTGACAAAGCTTTTCCACAATTCGGCCATGCTAACCCTTCCTTACGTTCTCCATACTCTTCTCTTCCCATCACTCTGGTACAAGTTGATCGTGGTCTCCTCTGTCCATAGAATGTTGTTCCAGAACTGTGAAGGCTTTTTTAGATGTCGTTTGGCAAACTATAATCTGGCCTTCCTGTTTTTGAGGCTCACCAATGGTATACATCTTGTGGAGAACCCTCTGTATTCACTCTGGTGAAGTCTTCTCTTGATTGTTGACTTTGACACACATACACCTACCTCCTGGAGAGTGTTCTTGATCTGGCCAACTGTTGTGAAGAATATTTTTTTCACCAGGGAAAGAATTCTTCGGTCATCCACCACAGTTGTTTTCCGTGGTCTTCCGGGTCTTTCGGTGTTGCTGAGCTCACCTGTGCGTTCCTTCTTTTAAGACTGTTCCAAACAGCCGTTTTGGCAATGCCTAATGTTTTTGCTATCTCTCTAATGGGTTTTTTTTTTTTTTTTCAGCCTAATGATGGCTTGCTTCACTGATAGTGACAGCTTTCTGGATCTCATCTTGAGAGTTGACAGCAACAGATTCCAAATGCAAATAGCACACTTGAAATAAACTCTGGACCTTTTATCTGCTCACTGTTATTGGGATAATGAGGGAATAACACACACCTGGCCATGGAACAGCTGAGAAGCCAATTGTCCCATTACTTTTGGTTCCTTAACAAGTGGGAGGCACATATGCAAACTGTTGTAATTCCTACACCGTTCACCTGATTTGGATGTAAATACCCTCAAATTAAAGCTGGCAGTCTGCAGTTAAAGTACATCTTGTTTGTTTCATTTCAAATCAATTGTGGTGGTGTATAGAGGCAAAAATGTTAGAATTGTGTCGATGTCCCAATATTTATGGACCTGACTGTAAAACTTTACATATGACTGTATATACTACAGTGTATAGATTTTTATAGGACTGCACATTAAACTGTATATAGTACAGTACATAGGACTGCATATAGGACAGTGTATAGATCTTTATATAGAACTGCACATAGGACTGTACATTGGACAGTGTCTAGAATTATATATGTCTGTATATAGAACAGCATATAGAATGGTATATAGGACTGTTCATAGGCAGTGGCGTGCCTAAGGTGTTTGGAGAAGTAATTTCCTCCGTGCCCCCTTCCCAGTAGTAATGCCCATTGTGCCCCTTCATAGTAGTAATGTCCTATCTGTGCCCCCACTGTGTTAATCTTGTCCTGTTCCTGATGCTCCGATCCAGCTCTCCCCGGCTGGCACAGATTGCCCTGCAGCACTGGGTGGGAGGATCAAAGGCAGATTCCCGGGCTGCAGGCTCCTCTCACACTGACAGTGATCTGTGCCTGCAGGCTGAATGGGGGAGCAGGCAGCAAAAGCCTCTGTGCTTCACCATTCAGTGAGCCGGCCTGAAGGAGAGAAGAAGTGTGGGGAGATGAGCGGTCAGTGAGCGGTCTGTATGGATGGAAAAGCTTATTGCTTCTGGCACTCCCTGGCTGTGGGCACCCGGGGCAGACACCCCCCTCTTCCAGGCACGACTTTGTTCATAGGACTGTATATAGGGCAGTGTATAGAATTATAGTCTGTATATAGGACTGTATATAGGACTTTGTATAGGACTCTCCCAGTGATCACTATTCACAAATTGCTACTTTTTTGTGAGTTTTTCACATGTAATGTCAGACATATTGATATTGCAGTAGACGGTTCCGTCGTCACTTATACTCCGTTAACCATTTCATGAATGGGAATGTTATGGACTTGGAAACTAAGAAAGCAATTATGATTATTTAGTTTTATTTCTTTATATACATTTTTTCTAATTATATCAGATTTCAATATTCGGTCTTCTATTACATATAGTTCTTCCTTGATATGCCAGGACAGCGGGACATGATTGAGGGCGATTATCTTTAGGGGATTCTGAGGACCATAGATCTTACAAAGCTCTTATCCTGTTGTCAACTTGGAAACAACAGCACAATACCCGAAGGAATCTGCAGGAGATAAGATTGAGGACATTAGAGAGATAGAGTGGACTGGTTTGGTGGTAAGGGGAGGGGGTACTGGAGTCATTTCTAATGGAAAACCATGGGACAGGTCCTAGAGATATGAACTGATTACAGGGGTCCTCCCCCCCCACACACACATACACAATCAGATGGTATTACTAAAGGAAATGTTTCTACAAATTTAAGTGTTCCCACTAGGGATCTAATTGTCCTTTAAAGTGAGAGCGGTTCTCTGCAATGTCTCTCTGCGCTGAGTAATAGGAGGGGGTGCTGATGACAGACCCTAAACTATTACCAGGATTTGCCCCAATAGAAGCAGTAAAGGGGGTCATCTAAAGTGTTGTATTTACCTTGTTAATCTCTTGCTGCTGCTCTTTCTGATGCTGTTTGGAAAGATAAGAATTGATTGTCAAACAATTCCCTGGATGGTCAAACACAGTGGGGTCCCAGTGTCTCAAAAACAACCTCCCTTCCACAGTTCATGACAGCTCAACAAAATAAAATACATTATTTCTGTGGCGAGAAGGGGGAGCTCAGTGCTTACTGAAGTATTATAGAATTCACTAGGAGCTGTATAAACCCCTATGCAGTGAGCTCCCTCTAGTAGCAGTTACAGGTAGACTGAAGGTTAACTAAGACTCACCTGTTCCTCACGCTGCATCTTCTCAGACACCTTGGTGTCCACCACCTGCGTTTTGGTCTAAAGGAAAGATTCAAGTAGATAAGATCAGCTCCATGTGGTGATGCTTTCCAGGATCAGTCTATATGGTTCTGTACACTGACATGGTCCTCAATCATTATATATGTGTATACTGTCTGTATATAATCAGATCATTAAAGATGGAGTCTGCACTCACCTTATTTTCTCAGTGCTGTCAATGTTATTCACTGCTATTTCTCCCTCCTGGTCTTCCTCCACCACCTCATCCACCTCTTCAATCGCCTCTTCGTCCTCCATCACCTCCTCCACCTCTTCTTCTGCCACCACTTCCTCCACCTCTTCATCCTCCACCACTTGCTCCTCCTCTTCCTCCTCTCTATCACTATCCTCGCTATTGGACAGAACAAGTCATTATATATGCAGCTCTTAGGACACCCCATGTCTGGCCCCTCGGGCAGCCATGATTGTTCTATAACTTACCTGATGTTATCCATCTCCAATATCCTCCGCATTCTATAAAATAAGATAAAGTTCCAGTATCAATCACTGACAAAGAAATATAATATATAACATGCCCCCACATCAGATAAATACATGGAGGAAAGGGAAAAATCTCCTCCATACATCATACAGAGTGATAGTCCTTTGTATTACACATGTAAGAGCCAAGCCCCCCAGGACTCCACCTGTAATTCTAGTCCAGTATCTGGAGTACCTGATCACCTATGCCTCACATACCCCCAATTATATCAGCCCTGTAATCTGCAATCTGCTACATGACTGGCAGTCTCTAGTGGTGGTTTTGAGTGTAGCACTGCTAGCGATGCCTTTACTCACCGCGCCCTGGTCCTCTTCTGCAGGGTGGGAGTGTCCTGACAGCTTGTAGCTTCAGGATGTAATGTGCATAGGTGCACACTATGAGCTGACTCTGTGTGATGTCAAGTCGCTATACAGCACTGCAGAAAGACCGTGCTTGATTTCCAGAGTGGCAGCAGGGGCATCCAAAACAGGATAGATAAGTTGCTTTTTTTTTTTTTTTTGTCTAGTCTTAGGTCTAGGATTAGTGGGTGGAGATTTTAGGTGGCCAAATGAATTTTGGGTCTGATCCTGTGGGTAGTTATTAATTCATGGGTTGAATTACTAAAACGGGTGCAAAATAGAACTGACTTAGTTGTCCATAGCAACCAATTAGCTTCCACCTTTCATTTCTGACAGCTCCTTTGGAAAATGAAAGGTGGAATCTGATTGGTTGCTATGGGCAACTAAGCCAGTTCTACTTTACACCTGTTTGATAAATGATTCCGTTAGTGTTTGATCCTGGGGCCTACATGAATTTTGGGTCTGATATTAAGTCTCAATGGATTTGGGGTTTAATCCTGGGGTTTATATTTTGGGTCTTTTCCTGGGGTCGGTATGGATTTGGGGTCTATAAAATATACAGTCTTCAAGAGAAATTGACATAACGATCTAGACCAAATGGAGAACAAAAGGAAATAACTCAGATCAGTGGGGACATCACCAATTAATCACTGGATTTAGGTTTGTTATACCTGTGACTGCTTTGTTTAAGTGTGTTTCATTCTCTTTATTATAAAACAAGGTCACTATAAATTGAATAGGGGGAGGGGGGTGCTCAATTTTCTTGCTCTGCCTAGGGCACCAAAATACCTTGTCCCAGCCCTGCTCACCCATTCATCCTGCCATCCATCTCCTCCTCGTCCTCTTCCTCCTCTCCTTCGTCTTCTTCCCTGTTGGACACAGAACATTATATTATACAGTATATATATATATATATATATATATATATATATCTTAGGACACCATTGGTCAGGCATCTTTGTGTCCCAGCATTGTCAGTTTACCTATGATTGTCATATAACTTACCTGATGTTCTGTAGCTCTACGTCCGATATATTCCTCCTCAGTCTGTAATACACAGTACAGCTCTGGTTATAATCATTGACTATCCTCCTATTATCACACACTGATACATTAAACAGGACTGATTCTATATCAGTCATCCCCATGTGTAATAACTGGACCCCCTCATTATCTGTACCCCACATACCCCCTTATGTCAGTCCTGAAATCTGCTGAATGACTGATGCCCTCCTGTGGTTTATGTTTATAGCCAGGTTTTACACTCTGTGTATAATATAATAGGGTGTATTATATATGTACATAATATGATCATGATACTTACCTATCTCCACCCCCATCCACCACGTTTATCTGTTGTTCCTCGATGTTCTCCTCCTCGCCTCTGTTTGACAGAAAACATCTTGTATAAAAGTATTTTCTTATAACAGCCAATGAGTATTAAATCTACATTGTGTCATTTTCATAGACATGATACAGTTGGCTTCAGTTATGACAATCAGCAAAAATGTCTCAAAGGTTTTTAGTTTTTTAGGGATTTTCCTCATTATCAGCAGATTGAAGTTATAGATGAGGCCACAGTGCTTTGTCTATTGGAGATTGTAGGGTAACATCCAGAATAATGGAGGTGATATATTAGGGGAACAGTCACTGATCTATATAATGTATGTGATGTAACAGTCTGCCTTCTCCTGATTCCTCTCCACATACGCCCTCATATCATTCTTATAATGTACAATCTGCTGCATGGCTAGTGCCTGCCAGTGGTCACTATGTTTTAGCTGGGTATATATCACAATGTTTTATATCCTCTGTATAATATGATTGGGTCTTTTATATTTGTATTTAAATTGCCCATGTTGACTATATACTTACTCATCTCCTCTCCCATCTCTCCTCATCTCCTCCACCATGATGTTGTCATCTTCCTCCACAATGTTTTCCTCTTCTTCCTCCAGAATATTGCCCTCCTCTTCCATGATGTTAAGCTCCTCCTCGATGTCATCCTCCTCCTCCTCTTCCTCCTCCGCAATGCTCTCCTCCTCCAAGATGTTTTCCCCTTCTTCCTCCAAAATATTACCCTCCTCTTCCATGATGTTAAGCTCCTCCGCGATGTCATCCTCCTCCTCCTCTTCCTCCTCCACAATGCTCTCCTCCTCCAAGATGTTTTCCCCTTCTTCCTCCAGAATATTACCCTCCTCTTCCATGATGTTAACCTCCTCAAAAATGTCATCCTCATCCTCCTCCTCCTCCAATATGTAACCCTCTTCTTCCACAATATTATCTTCCTGTTCTAAGATGTTATTTTCTTCGTCTACTAAGTTTTTATCCTCCTCCTCGATGTTGTTCTCTTCTTCTCTGTTGGAGAGAAAACATCTTGTATAAAAATATTGTCTTGTTATAGCCAATTAATATTATATCAATGAGATATGTCACATCCATAAAGATAATATAATTGGCCTTAATTATGAGAAATAGTGGCATATACTGACCAATCATATGGCTGTATTTATCTGATTTATAGTTTTAGGGTTTAGGAATTTTACACATATTCAATGGATTACAGATAACGCTTCAGTGCTTTCTCTATATAGAAGAATGTGAGGTAACTTCCAGAAGAATAAAGACTATACATACTGGGGTAACAGTTAATGATCTTGACAATATCTTATATTATTATACCAGTGATACATACATCAGATGTTCCGCCTCCTCCTGTCTCTCCATCTCCTCCTCCTGACTCTCCACCTCCTCCATCTCCTCCTCTCTCTCCGCCGCCGCTATCTGCTCCTCCTCTTTTTTTCTCAAATCTGGTAAAGAATAATGAAAACTATAATAATACAAGACACTGTCTTTCTGCTGTACAGATACAGGGAGTGCAGAATTATTAGGCAAGTTGTATTTTTGAGGATTAATTTTATTATTGAACAACAACCATGTTCTCAATGAACCCAAAAAACTCATTAATATCAAAGCTGAATATTTTTGGAAGTAGTTTTTAGTTTGTTTTTAGTTTTAGCTATTTTAGGGGGATATCTGTGTGTGCAGGTGACTATTACTGTGCATAATTATTAGGCAACTTAACAAAAAACAAATATATACCCATTTCAATTATTTATTTTTACCAGTGAAACCAATATAACATCTCAACATTCACAAATATACATTTCTGACATTCAAAAACAAAACAAAAACAAATCAGTGACCAATATAGCCACCTTCTTTGCAAGGACACTCAAAAGCCTGCCATCCATGGATTCTGTCAGTGTTTTGATCTGTTCACCATCAACATTGCGTGCAGCAGCAACCACAGCCTCCCAGACACTGTTCAGAGAGGTGTACTGTTTTCCCTCCTTGTAAATCTCACATTTGATGATGGACCACAGGTTCTCAATGGGGTTCAGATCAGGTGAACAAGGAGGCCATGTCATTAGATTTTCTTCTTTTATACCCTTTCTTGCCAGCCACGCTGTGGAGTACTTGGACGCGTGTGATGGAGCATTGTCCTGCATGAAAATCATGTTTTTCTTGAAGGATGCAGACTTCTTCCTGTACCACTGCTTGAAGAAGGTGTCTTCCAGAAACTGGCAGTAGGACTGGGAGTTGAGCTTGACTCTATCCTCAACCCGAAAAGGCCCCACAAGCTCATCTTTGATGATACCAGCCCAAACCAGTACTCCACCTCCACCTTGCTGGCGTCTGAGTCGGACTGGAGCTCTCTGCCCTTTACCAATCCAGCCACGGGCCCATCCATCTGGCCCATCAAGACTCACTCTCATTTCATCAGTCCATAAAACCTTAGAAAAATCAGTCTTGAGATATTTCTTGGCCCAGTCTTGACGTTTCAGCTTGTGTGTCTTGTTCAGTGGTGGTCGTCTTTCAGCCTTTCTTACCTTGGCCATGTCTCTGAGTATTGCACACCTTGTGCTTTTGGGCACTCCAGTGATGTTGCAGCTCTGAAATATGGCCAAACTGGTGGCAAGTGGCATCTTGGCAGCTGCACGCTTGACTTTTCTCAGTTCATGGGCAGTTATTTTGCGCCTTGGTTTTTCCACACGCTTCTTGCGACCCTGTTGACTATTTTGAATGAAAACGCTTGATTGTTCGATGAACACGCTTCAGAAGCTTTGCAATTTTAAGAGTGCTGCATCCCTCTGCAAGATATCTCACTATTTTTGACTTTTCTGAGCCTGTCAAGTCCTTCTTTTGACCCATTTTGCCAAAGGAAAGGAAGTTGCCTAATAATTATGCACACCTAATATAGGGTGTTGATGTCATTAGACCACACCCCTTCTCATTACAGAGATGCACATCACCTAATATGCTTAATTGGTAGTAGACTTTCGAGCCTATACAGCTTGGAATAAGACAACATGCATAAAGAGGATGATGTGGTCAAAATACTCATTTGCCTAATAATTCTGCACGCAGTGTATGTAACACACAGAGGATGAAGGATGGTGTCACCCTTCAGTCACTATATACAGTATATCCATCCTGCTAACTAAGCCAAACTGTAAGATGCAGGTGGTTAGGCGACAAAGATAAATACATATCTATCTAATTTAACAGTGAGTTTCCTAGTGAAAGATTCCCTTTAAGGTTGGACTAGAGAATTACAATTAAATAGAAACAAACCGTCCTATTGAAGTGAATGGGGCGGCTTCTTGTAGTTACACCTGCTCACTGCTGCAATGTCGATGGCGTGCAGGTAAACAATGAAGGGAAGGCTACACTGGCACGGCGCGTGGCCTTCTCTTCCACCAGCTGATCGGCGGGAGTGCTGGGTGTAGGATCTCTGTCGATCTGATATTGATGACCTATCCTGAGGATAGGTCATCAATAAAAATATCCTGGAAAACCCTTTTAACATATTGATGACCTTGCAACCCCACTCAGTGGTACCAATAACTCCCTTATACCTGCACCCCATGATGTCACATTGTACATTTACAGGAAAGGTGGACTTACCTAACTTGCGCAATTCACTAACCAAACCTGCAGAAGAAGAAAAATAAAGAAGCAATCATTACTGAAGAGGAGGAGACATGATAGAAGGAGATGACAGACATAACAGGAGCTGAGGACACAGCGAACTTACCTCCAACACCAACTACAGCTCTCTGTGGAATGTCGGCTCTTCTCCTTCTTTTATAATATTTGTGATGTCATAATGTGCGGGGGTGGAGTCGGCAACCACAACATTCTGTGATGTGACATCACAATCAGCAGCAGCTTTTATTTTAATAGACCAGGCAAGGCATATAATTAGAGTTGAGCGGACACCTGGATGTTCGGGTTTGACGAGTTCGGCCGAACTTGAAAAAAAAGTTCGGGTTCGGGACCCGAAGTTGACCCCGAACCTGAACCCTATTGAAGTCAATGGGGACCCGAACTTTTGGGCACTAAAATGGCTCTAAAATTGTCCTGGAAAGGGCTAGAGGGCTGCAAAAGGCATCAAAATGTGCTTAAGAGCATGGCAACTGTTCTGCAAACAAATGTGGATAGGGAAATTACTTAAAATAACATATAATACAGAAAAATAAAAAATAACAATCTGGATCTAGGAGTAGGAGGTTGAGGAGGCGGTGGATGGGTGGATGTGGCGGTGTAGGTTGACGTGGCGGTGTAGGTGGAAGCGGCGGTAAAGGAGGAATAGGTAGCCAAAAATGATTTGTGTTATTTCTTTTTTAAATTGGGGTATCCCCCAAAATATTGGGACATATAACAAAATAAAACAAAGAATAAGTGCACTTGAGTACCAGAATGGATGGTTGAGGCTGGTATAAATGTCTATTCTGCACAAGGTAAGGACAAGTCCTGTGGGATCCATGCCTGCTTCATTTTAATAAACGTAAGCTTGTCCACATTGATAATGCTCTCTGCCGTGCTAAACACATGTTCACACTATACACAGGCTGCAGGGCAGGTCAGCACCTCCAAGGCTGACAAAGCTTTTCCACATTTTGGCCATGCTAACCCTGCCTTCTCAGGTGCTGGTGGTGCCCCAGCTGCGTTGGCGACCTCATCCTCCTCCTCTGCCTTCGCCTTGTGCTTCCACTGTGCCCCCGCTGTCAGGTGGGAATGCCACCAGCAGCGCGTCTACCAGCGTGCGCTTGTACTTGCGCATCTTACGATCACACTCCAGTGAAGGAATTAAGGACGGTACGTTGTCCTTGTAACGGGGATCCATCAGCGTGGCTACCCAGTAATCAGCACAAGTTAGAATGTGGGCAACTCGGCGGTCGTTGCGGAGACACTGCAGCATGTAATCGCTCATGTGTGCCAGGCTGCCCAGAGGCAACGAAAAGCTGTCCTCTGTGGGAGGTGTATCGTCTGTGTTCTCTGTATCCCACCATCCACGCACCAGTAATGGCCATGAGCTGGTCTGGGTGCCAACCTGCTGTGAACATGGTTCCTCCTCCTCCATCTCCTCATCCTCCACCTCGTCATCATCCAGAACTGTAACCTGGCTGGACAATTGTGTACCTTGGGTTTGTGGGTGCAGGAACCCACCCTGGGAGCCACTTGGGAATGACTGGCCATAAACCATACAAAATGATCCCTCTTCCTCCTCCTCCTCCTGTGCAAAATCCTCTTCCATCATCGCCAGGAGCATTTTTTAAAGGAGGCATAGAAGTGGGATAGTAACACTGAGAACGGCGTTATCGGCACTGGCCATGTTGGTGGAGTACTCGAAACAGCGCAACAAGGAACACAGGTCTCACATGGAGGCCCAGTCATTGGTGGTGAAGTGGTGCTGTTCCTCTGAGCGACTCACCCGTGCGTGCTGCAGCTGTAACTCCACTATTGCCTGCTGCTGCTCGCACAGTCTGGTCAGCATGTGCAAGGTGGAGTTCCACCTTGTGGGCACGTCGCATATGAAGCGGTGAGCGGGAAGGTCGAAGTTACGCTGTAGAGCAGACAGCCGAGCGGCGGCAGGATGAGAACGCCGGAAGTGCGCACAGACGGCCCGCACTTTACGCAGCAGCTCTGACATGTCGGGGTAGTTGTGAATGAATTTCTGCACCACCAAATTCAGCACATGCGTAGGGCAAGGGATGTGCGTCAAACCGGCTAGTCCCAGAGCTGCTACGAGATTTCGCCCATTATCACACACCACCAGGCCGGGCTTGAGGCTCACTGGCACAAACCACTCATCGGTCTGTTGTTCAAGGTCCGTCCACAGCTCCTGCGCGATGTGGGGTTTGTCCCCCAAACAGATAAGTTTTAAAACTGCCTGCTGTCGTTTACCCCTGGCTGTGCTGAAGTTGGTGGTGAAGGTGTTACGCTGACCGGATAAGGAGCTGGTAGAGGATGAGGAAGCAGAGTAGGAGGAGGAAGCAGCAGGAGGCAAACTGAAGCGCTCTGCAATCCTCGTGGTGGAAGGACATGCGCCAAAATGCTATCCACCTCATTTACCCAGTGTGCCGTTATGGAGATATAACGGCCCTGACTGTGCTTACTGGTCCACGTATCCGTAGTCAGGTGCACCTTGCCACAGATGGCGTGGCGCAGTACACACCTGATTTTGTCCCCTACTTGGTTGTGCAGGGAAGGGATGGCTCGCCTTGAAAAGTAGTGGCGGCTGGGCACGACGTACAGTGGGACAGCCACCGCCTTAAAGTCGTTAAATCTATCCGTCTCCACCAGACGAAATGACAGCATTTCAAAGGCCAGTAATTTAGAAATGCTGGCATTCAGGGCTAGGGATCGTGGGTGGGTAGGGGGGTACTTCCTCTTCCTTTCCAGCGTTTGGGAGATGGAGAGCTGAACGCTACCGTGGGACATTGTGGAGATGCTTGGTGACCCAGCTGTTGGTGTTGCTGGCAGATCCTCTGTTTGCGGGGTGGCAGGTGGCACTGTCACTCCAGAGGTGGATGAAGACGCCAAGACTGCAGCAGAAGAGGAAGCAGGAGGAGCCAGAGACCTTTCTTGGTTTTTGAGGTGTCTACTCCACTGCAGCTCGTGCTTTGCACTTAAATGCCTGGTCATGCAGGTTGTGCTCAGGTTGAGAACGTTTATGCCTCGCTTCAGGCTCTGATTGCACAGCGTGCAAACCACTCATGTCTTGTCGTCAGCACATTGTCTGAAGAACTGCCACGCCAGGGAACTCTTTGGAGCTGGCTTTGGTGTGCAGGGTCCCTTGCTGCGGTGGGCAGTAGGAGGCTCCCTCTTCTGCTGTTCTGGTGGCTCTGTGCGACCACCGCCTCTTCCTCCGAACTACATAGGTCACTCGCATGACCTTGATTCCTTGTGGGGTCGAGGATCTCAATTCCTCCACATCATCTTTCACCCAGTCTTCACCCCTGCCTTCCTTGTCGGTCTGCACACTTTCGAAAGCTTTAGCAGTTGGCACATGTGTTTCGTCATCATCCGAGACGTGCTGTGATGGTCCTCCCATGTACTCATCTTGAAAGATAAGTGGTTGGGCATCGGTGCACTCAATCTCTTCCACTTGTGGGGCAGGGCTAGGTGGATGGCCCTAGAAAAACCCTCCTAACAGAGTCATCAAAAAGCAGATGAGACTGCTGCATGACTTGGGGCTCAGACTGCTTGGCTGATTTGCAAAGGGGTGAGGTGAAAGACTGATGGACATCAGTTGCAGGTGCCAACTCTTGTCTTTCAGCAGGAGACTGGGTGGGAGACAATGTGAAGGAACTGGATCCACTGTCAGCAACCCAATCTACTATCGCTTGTACTTGTTTAGGGCTCACCATTCGTAGAGCAGCATTAGGCCCGATCAAATACCGCTGCAGGTTTTGTCGCATACTCGCACCTGAGGAAAAGGTTTCACTTGTGCGTGTAGCCAGCACAGATCGACCACGTCCTCTCCCTGCAACAGGAGCTCAACCAGCAGCACCACGATCTGGGCCACGTCCCTTATTTAACGCTCTCCTCAATTTTTCGAATTTAGGATCTTGTCTTAAATGGGTGTTGTTGTGGAAATTTTATTATGCGGACATTTTACTTTAGGATGTGTGTGTGTTTTTATAGTTTGTCATCTGTCTCCCTGTGTCTTGGAGAAATGTCTGCTTTTAAGACATGCATATCTGCCTTGTCGGTATACTAGTACCGTATACTGACAATAGCTGTAGCAATGTCTCGCAGATAATTTCAAACCTATGGGAACCAGTAGAATGATCTTTATTAGACACTGATCACCTTTGAGCAGTGTTGAATGCTGACAGGGATGGGGCGTGTGCATTGTCCTAGCCACATTGATTGCCCCACCCTGTCCTTTGACATCACTTCCTGCATGTTATCACTTCCTGTATCCTTGTCTTGGGCCAGCCCCTTTTTACACCTTTTGTTAGTAAATAAAAGGTGAGCAGACGGAGAAGCGCGGGGGAGTCTCTCAGGATTTTCAAGGAAGATGGTAACACGTGTGTTTGTCTCTGACTGGGGCTGAAGGAAAGGGGGATTTACCTTTTTCCTTACGCAGGCTTTGATGCAGGATGATTACAACTATTAATATTTACCACAACAGTTGGCGACCACGAATTAGAAAGCTAGTTTTTTTCCCCGTTATTAGCAGAACTTAAAGGAGACACAGCTTAATTTTCAAAAAGCAAAAAAGGCCGGCATAAGGTAATATCCTTTTTACATACTCTCATTGTTGAGAAAGTTTTGCTCTTTGTGAATTTAAATCTGTGTACTCCAATCTGCTGATATCAGGAAAGAAATCTACTTAAAAAGAACCTATTGTGTATATGGTTGTTATCTGCTGCATCAGGGGGTGTGTAAGTGTTTTTCCCTTGTAAGTTGATTGTACAGAGGTTGTATGATGAGATTGTATGATCATTGATGAGTAGTACAGGGTATTGTGTTTTTTGTAACTTTTAACTTTTATGTTATTTTGATTTTGTAAGAGGCAATTTTATAGAGGTTTATAGAGGCAGCAATTGGTTTTAGTGTTTGTACATTAGAGACAGCGTTTAGAGAGTGTTTTTATATTGTTAACCTGTAAATCACCCACAGAGTGGAGGTTGTGCTCTGGTTTCAGGGAGTAGGGAACAGGAAATATAGAA
Organism: Bufo bufo; assembly: GCF_905171765.1. Lineage (NCBI taxonomy): Eukaryota > Metazoa > Chordata > Amphibia > Anura > Bufonidae > Bufo > Bufo bufo. Next base: position 134,168,717 of record NC_053393.1, read on the forward strand.
ACTGTTTTTATTGCTGGATTTTGTACACACTATATTGATTTCCTCTGTGTGATGACCATGTGCTTGGAGGCCATCTTTACCATGTGCTTGGAGGCCATCTTTACCATGTGCTTGGCGGCCATTTTAGTCAGTTGACTATGGAAAGCGATCTGATTGTTTTTGCCTGAAATGTTAGTTTTGTCCAGAATAGTTATCTTGTCTTTTTGTAACCTTTCTATGTACATTTTGATTTTGTTTTGATAAGTTTTGTGCTGGATATCGGTTGAATGTTCGGTTATGGTATAGCTCAGTGACCAGTCTGACACAGGAATCCTTGTGTGAGCATTAGTGGCAGTTTAGTGGTGAAATCGTCCTATAGTTGATGATTCTGCTTAATGTTTGTATATCTGTGGCTGTTACACTGAATTGTAGACTTGTTTGGCATAATTAATACGGGTATTACAGTGTAGAAAGGTTCTGTGCCAAAAGTATTGGGACAACTCCTAGAAATTGGTACTAGTGTTTTGTTTTTTGTATCAACCATTGTGGGGTTTGTTTTTGTGCAATGGAAAGTATTTTTAAAGAAGTAGCAAAGTTGAAGGACACGGCGGCCATTCTTCAGGCTATGCAGGGATCTACTGATCCATGGCTGCAGGCCCAGAATTGTGTAGCAAACCTGATCGGTACCAAAAAATGGCGCAAAAGGAAAGGCAAGTATGCTCTGATTTTTGCTGCTGGGTGGATAGCGGATAAATATCAAGAGTCTTGTAGGCTGAAGCTGAGTTTGGAAGGAGAAGTGGAAGATTTAAAAGTGGAAATTGTTAAATTGAGAACTCTTGTCCAGCAGGCAGCTGAAGCCAGCGCTAATTATGAATGTACTGTGGGGAGTAATACTGAGCTGCGCAAGGAGAATGAATGTTTGTCTGAAAGCCTGACGCATGCACAGGGTGCTGTAAGGGAATTGCCAGAGTTATTGAAACAACCGTTGGAGAGTAATGTGTCTGGGATTGGAGGCAATGTATGCACTGTAAGCATGGAGAAGTCTGAGGATTATGGTTCAGATAGTGGAACCTACTCAGGGATGGAGATGGACAATGTGTCTGACCCTGGAGTTGGGCGTATTAACACAAGGCCAGAAGATTCCTCAGATGAGTCCGTGGTAAGTGGACTCAATATGGTTAATGTTGTGCGCAAAATCAAATTGCCATGTGCCCAGACAAGGTATTATGCAGGGAGGCGAGGTATTCTTTGTTTTGCATGCAGGGAATACGGGCACATTGCACGATATTGTAACGTTGCTAATGGCAACAGACACAGGTTTGTTAAGTACCCCAGAACCACACCAGCACGATGGGGCAATGGTCCCAGACATGCTTCTTTGCAAAGGCAGAGACAGCAAAGGTCATTGATCAATGAAGCAGATTTTAAATCACAATATGAACGGTTAAAATGTGAAAGAAACCGGTTTTGGGACCTTGTGATGTTGGATCCTGCTTCTCTGATAAATGAATCTGAAGCTGTTTGGGGCTGGGCAAATTAACATTTCAATTACTGGGTGGGTAGAATTTCTCCTGTATGGTTTCAGGGGAACCCCCAGGACATTGATTTGTTAATTCAGTCCTATACAATTGTATGTGTTCCTGAGGTTTTAGTTTTTGTATGCGTTTTGGGTTAAGGTAAAATTAACTTTTCACTAAATCTCAATGTATATAGCAGGACTGTCTGTAACTGAAGTTTGTTATATTTGTTTTTCTCTCCTGTTTACAGGTCTTCTTATTTTACTAATCCATTTATTTATTTATTTTTGGTTTTTATTGAAGTTTCTTTCAGTTTTTCCTTATTTACCGACCCATTCTTATTTTTTAGCCTATTATTAATTTTTTTCCTTTTTATTAATTTTTTTAGGTTTTTCATATTTTGGCGCTTTTCTCTTTTTTCTTTTTTCTCTCTCTTTCCCTCTCTTTTCTCTGCAGATTTGGTTAGGAGTACTGGGGGTCTCATGATATTGTGTGGGAACTACTGTCTGAATTCAAGGGTTGCTGCCGAGTGAGAGGTTTTTGATCAGTCACTGCAAAAAGGGCTTCATGTGCTGTTCAGCTTGACTATATAGAATCATATTGGCAAAGGAAAGTGAGTTGATGAGCATTTTTTTAAGGAGACAAGGTGATATATATCACCCGGGCTTACCAATAGCTGTGTGAGTAACCCCATTCCCCACAGGAGTACTGTGTGTTTGTTTCCTGTGCACCCCCCCCGTCCCCACAGAAGGTACTGTGTGTTCTCTGTGTGTACCCCGTCCCCACAGAAGGTACTGTGTGTTCTCTGTGAACCCCTTTTCCAACTCCAGGTCAATTGGAAGCCCTATCCTGTGGTCAGGTCACTATTTAGAGCCAAAACCGAGGCTGGTATATCTCATTAGGAGACTCAGAGGGCCGCCGTGTGTCGGAGGGAGCCCTTTTCCTCACGCTGTTACTCCTTTTCCTGAGGTCTAACTAGGGTGAACGGAGTCCGTGTGTCGGTGCTAGAAACCCTGGGGCACCTCAGAGGCAAACGAATCGGAGTAGCAGCCGTCCAGGGCGTTTGTCGCGGACACTGGAGGTGGACGCACCTACTTTTAGAAAAATTCCTTGCGTAGGTCGCGGGAAACTGTAGCTCGAGCATGAGTGTAGGGAACAGAAGGGTACCACTTCTGACTATAGGATAGCCAAACAGTACATGAAATCCATCTATGGAGGAGGAGTTGTTAAGCCCCTCAAAGATTGGCACCAATGGACTGTAGGTTCAGAGTGGACCATCCCCAAAGAGGGGACCTTTGAGGTCTGGATTTGGGAAAAGTTTGTCCGTGAATTCCCCACTAGACTCCAAAGCCATGGTTCCCTCCAGAAGGCAGAACTGTGGCTGCACGAATCCATCAAGCTCCAGCAACAGGGCATTCAAAAGTCCCAGACAGTGCGAACTAACACTGTCATGTAATCCCGTCCCGCTAGGACTGCAGAGTCCAAGAGAGGCGCTTTTCTCTTTCTCTATCTCTCTGTCATCTCTCCATCTAACCTTGAGACGATGCACCATGTTTAATCCAGCTTCTCTTCGTCCTGGTTTTAAGGACGATGAGAAGGGGGGAAAGTGGTGCAGAAAACAACGATCTTCAAACTTTCTAACCTCTCAAATGTCAATCCTTTTCTTTGCTGGTACTTGGGTCTGATTTTTGCAAAGAAGGTAAAAATCACGGCCGATCCAAGGCCTGAATGTTCCGCTGTAACCCTTTTATTCCATCAGGTATGCCCCCAGGCAGCCCCACGGGTTATCACCCGATGTCCACCACCGGGTTCGGGAGTTCTCTTCCGGACCCAGACTCAATAACCAGTGTTCATTCTAGTCAACCAGGTGATTGGGTCGTGCTAAAGAAACATCCGAGGACGGGACTAGAGCCGAGATATCTTGGGCCATTCCAGGTGCTGCTGATGACGCCAACCTCTCTGAAGTTCGAAGGACGAGACAACTGGATCCACACCGGTCACTGCAAGAAGCTGCTCAACTAAGTCAAAGAATGCAGAGTATCACTTTTGTTTATTTGTTACAAGGAGGCATTTGTTGATAGACGATACATTATTATTATTAGCTCTGGCTCCTCCTCCTTGCTTATTAATCCTGTATGGGTGTCCGGGCAGCTAGGCGACCCGTAGATGTGGGATCCTCCAGTTGTGAGGAAGGTTATGCCTGGCTAGCAGACACAATTGACAAGGGTCAGGCCCATACTGACAGGAGCAGGACAGAGGCGGAGCTATGACTAGTGACGGTTAGAATCCTTTTTAAAGCTTTGGGGGGTCTTGGGGCTCACTGGTTTTCCATTGGATCCGGGTGAAAGGAAATGGGACATGTACTTATGTTTTTTGTTTCCATTCCTTCTATACGCCGGAGTGAGATGTTCCTGATGTCTAATCGACTGAGTTACCGAAGACCGAACAGACAAGACGCCCGGAAGACCAAACCATGGACCAGATGCAGAGGATCCAAAAAAAAGGCCGGCGACCAATGCGAAACGTCACCTCCCGAAGAAAAGAAGACGTGTCAAGATTGACTTTAGAAAGACTGGTTTTTATTTCAAAGAAGAAGATCGAGATCCGTCGAGGCACATTGGCGAGCATATGACAAAGAGGAGGGACTGTTGTGGAAATTTTATTATGCGGACATTTTACTTTAGGATGTGTGTGTGTTTTTATAGTTTGTCATCTGTCTCCCTGTGTCTTGGAGAAATGTCTGCTTTTAAGACATGCATATCTGCCTTGTCGGTATACTAGTACCGTATACTGACAATAGCTGTAGCAATGTCTCGCAGATAATTTCAAACCTATGGGAACCAGTAGAATGATCTTTATTAGACACTGATCACCTTTGAGCAGTGTTGAATGCTGACAGGGATGGGGCGTGTGCATTGTCCTAGCCACATTGATTGCCCCACCCTGTCCTTTGACATCACTTCCTGCATGTTATCACTTCCTGTATCCTTGTCTTGGGCCAGCCCCTTTTTACACCTTTTGTTAGTAAATAAAAGGTGAGCAGACGGAGAAGCGCGGGGGAGTCTCTCAGGATTTTCAAGGAAGATGGTAACACGTGTGTTTGTCTCTGACTGGGGCTGAAGGAAAGGGGGATTTACCTTTTTCCTTACGCAGGCTTTGATGCAGGATGATTACAACTATTAATATTTACCACAACAGTGTTTAATTAATAGTAGAATAGAACGACAGTATGTAAAGGGTGTTTCTCACACGGCCTGAACCAATGTAGGCCTAAATTATATATTTCTTTGCCCAAAATGGCTGTATTTCAAATGGCTGTATTTAAAATGCCTGAATCAAACCCTTGTATGTGGAGGGTGTATCTCACACGGTCTGAACCAGTATAGGACTAAATTAAATATTTCTTTGCACAAAATGGCTGTATTTCAAATGCCTGAATCAAACCCCTGTATGTAGAGGGTGTATCTCACAGGGCCTGAACCAGTGTAGGCCTAAATTAAATATTTCTTTGCACAAAATAGCTGTATTTTAAATGGCTGTATTTCAAATGCCTGAATCAAACCCCTGTATGTAGAGGGTGTATCTCACACGGTCTGAAACATTGTCGGCCTGAATTAAATATTTCTTTGCCAAACAAGGCTGTATTTCAAATGCCTGAATCAAACCCCTGTATGTAGAGGGTGTATCTCACACGTTCTGAACCAGCGTAGGCCTGAATTAAATCATTCTTTGCACAAAATGGCAATATTTCAAATGGCTGTATTTCAAATGCCTGAATGCAATCCCTGTATAAAGAGGATGTATCTCACAGGGCCTGAACCAGTGTGTCACGGGGTTCCGAAGGTGCACTCGGTCCCCCATTGCCCGCAGACCTGTTGCTTAGCTTTGGGAATGAGGATCTGTGTTTGACCTCATTCCCAGGGCGGCTTTACTAGCTGGGTGGCTCCCTGCTCCTAGTCTGCCTTGAGCGCCGAGCTGATCTCTCGGTGCTCGACTGGTTGGTCTGTCGGTCATGTGACGCTGGCCACGTCACATGACCCTCACTCCCCACTATAAATACAGGCAGCCTGCTGGCTACAGGTTGCCTGTTAATTTCTAGGTTCCTGGCTATTTGTTGACTGCTGAATACTTACCTGATCCTCTTCCCTGACCATCCTTTTGCCTGCTCCTCCTGTACTGCGCATCCGTCCTGGTATTGTGACCTCGGCTCCCACCTGACTACTCTCTTAGGACTCCTCTTGTACTTCTCTGCTCTCCTGGTATTTGACTCCGGCTTCTCCTGACCATTCTTTGCTTAATCCTTTGTACTGCGTAGCTCTCTTGGTTCTGACCCGGTCCGTTCATGTTCCGTATTTTGTCTTGTCTGTCTTCCCTGCACATATCCTAAGTTAGGGACTGTCGTCCAGTTGTCCCCTGTCATCAGGACTCGTGAGGCAAGTAGGCAGGGCCAGGGGTGAGGGTGGAGCGCAGTGGTCACTATCCTTCCCCCTGTGTGTGTGTGGACGTGATCGTTACAGATTAACAGGCCCAATAACCACTGTATCATGAATCCGCTTACTACCCTGACTGACCATGTCTCTAGCTTGACACAGGTGGTGCAGGAGCTAGGAGAGAAACTCCGTTCTTTTGAGTTAGGGCAAGGTTCTTCCACTCCTCTGCCCTCCAGTCCACATTTTGAACCCCAGATCAAGCTCCCAGAACCCTTTTCTGGAGACCGGAAGAGGTTTCTCTCCTTTAAGGAGAGTTGCAAACTCTACTTTCGTTTGCGCCCCGTGTCCTCCGGTCCCGAGAGCCAACGCGTGAGGATTATCATTTCTCTTCTACAGGGTGATCCCCAGGCCTGGGCATTCTCGTTACCTCCTGGGGCCAGTTGTCTGACTTCTGTGGAGGTTTTTTTTCAGGCCCTGGGTACCCTCTATGATGAACCAGACAGGGCCCTGGTAGCCGAGACAGCTCTTAGGGCACTGGTTCAGGGCCATCTCCTTGCAGAGGAGTATTGCACCCAATTCAGACGGTGGTGTGTCCCCTCAGGATGGAATGAACCAGCCCTGAAGAGTCAGTTTAGGTCTGGTCTGTCTGATAATTTAAAAGATCTATTAGTCAATTATCAAATTCCAGAGACCTTAGAGGAGATGATGACCCTAGTTGTCCGACTTGACCGACGAGTTAGAGAGAGACGACAAGAACGACAGTTCTGTTCTCAGATGGTGTTCAAGCCAGAGGCCTTTTCCAGGGACAACACTGAGGCCTCCACCGAGGAACCCATGCAGGTTGGCATGACCCGGGGTAATCTTCGTCGCAGACGCAGAGAGTGCTTCTACTGTGGAGATCCTGGCCATTGGATCAACAAGTGTCCTAAGAGGGTCCTCTCTGACAAATCTCCTAAGGCAAGACAACCTAAAGGCCAGGTACACCCTGATTTTTCTAAATATAAGCTTTTGGTACCCATAACAATTTCTCTGGGGGTTAATAAGTGGCCGGGTAAGGCCTTTATTGATTCCGGTTCAGCGGCCAGCTTTATTGACTTTGAATTTGCTAGTAAATTGGGTATTCCAATGTTTGCTTTACCTACACCTATCCATGTCATGGCTATTGATGCTACTCCCCTGATGGGTGGTACGGTGAGGTCATGTACCTCTGAAATTTCTCTGACCGTGGGTGTGTGCCACTCCGAGAGATGTTCTCTTTTAGTCCTGGAGAACCTACCGGTTGAGGTGGTACTAGGGTTGCCTTGGCTCAGTTTACATAACCCCACAATTGATTGGTCCAAAGGAGAGTTGGTGAAATGGGGACCTAAGTGTGACTCATGCTTGTCCGTGGTCCAGGCTGGGGTTTCAGTAAGGTCTAATACATTACCCTCAGTTATTAAAGAATTTTCTGATGTATTCTCATCCCCTACTCCAGAGGTTCTACCCCCCCATAGACCTTATGATTGCTCCATAGAGCTAATAGAGGGTGCCGAATTTCCTAAAGGGCGAATTTATAATCTTTCAGGGCCCGAACGCAAGGCTATGGAAGATTATATTAAGGAGAGCCTTGCTAAAGGGCATATTAGACCTTCAGTCTCTCCTATGGGAGCAGGGTTTTTCTTTGTTAAAAAGAAGAATGGTGGTCTTAGGCCTTGTATTGATTACCGGAGATTGAATAAGATCACTGTCCAAAATAGATACTCTCTCCCATTGATTCCGGATTTATTTAACCAGGTTCTGGGGGCAACCTGGTTTTCCAAGATTGACCTGAAAGGGGCATACAATCTAATCCGAATCAAGGAGGGAGACGAATGGAAGACAGTGTTCAATACTCCGATAGGACACTTTGAATATCAGGTGATGCCTTTTGGACTCAGCAATGCCCCAGCTGTGTTCCAAAACTTAATGAACGATATTCTCAGGGAGTTCTTAGGTAAATGTATTATTGTCTATCTTGACGACATTTTGATATTCTCTCCAGATTTCGAATCTCATGTGTCTCATGTCAAACAAGTATTAGAGGTGTTGAGGGAGAACCAGCTATCCGCTAAGCAAGAGAAATGTGTCTTTGGTGTACAGGAGATACTGTTTCTAGGGCATGTTTTGACTCCTCACGCCTTTAAGATGGATCCTGGTAAGGTTTTAGCAATTAAGGAATCGGTAAGGCCTTCATCTTTAAAGGCTTTACAACGGTTTTTGGGTTTCGCTAATTACTATCGTAAATTTATCATGAATTTTTCTGTAATTGCTAAGCCATTGACCAACCTTACGAAGAAAGGGGCAGATTTGGAGAATTGGTCTACCAAGGCCATCTCTTCATTTGAAACCTTAAAAAAGGCATTTAGTAGCGCTCCCATTCTGATCCAGCCTGATCAGGAGAAACCTTTTATTGTGGAGGTGGATGCGTCCGAGGATGGCGCAGGAGCAGTCCTTTCACAAGGTCCTGCTAGCCTCACTAACCTAAGACCGTGTGCCTTCTTCTCCAGTAAATTCTCTCCCACGGAGAGAAACTATGACATAGGGAATAGGGAGCTGCTGGCTATTAAATGGGCATTTTAGGAGTGGAGGCATTTTTTGGAGGGGGCAAGGCATCGAGTAACTGTTGTCACTGATCATAAAAACCTAATGTTTCTCGAGTCAGCTAAGAGGTGGAATCCCCGACAAGCCCGATGGGCTCTGTTTTTTACCCGTTTTTATTTCTCCATTACGTTCAGGCCGAGAAGTAAAAATGTGAAAGCAGACGCATGCTTTTCAACCCACTGAGACGCCACCTGAATCCATCCTACCAACAAACATCTTCTTAGCAGCTCTAACCCAGGATATCTCGGCTCGCATTAAGGCTGAACAACATCTGGCACCGGCATCCACCCCAACAGATAAGTTGTTTGTTCCCGTACAATTTCGTCTCCAGCTGTTGGGGGAGTGTCACGATTGAGCCTTTTGTGGACATCCGGGTGTTGAGGGCACTAAGGATCTGGTTTCTAGATCTTATTAGTGGCCCACTCTGACCAGGGATGTTAAGTTCTACGTGTCAGCCTGTGAGGTTTGTGCCAGGTCTAAGACACCTAGGACTCGCCCTGCTGGTAACCTACGACCCCTACCCATTCCCAGTAGACCCTGGTCCCATATCTCGATGGACTTTATAACTGACCTACCGCTGGCGGATGGTAAGACTGTAGTTTGGGTAGTGGTCGATAGGTTTAGCAAGATGGTTCATTTCATTCCCCTGTCTAAACTTCCGAATGCTAAAACCCTGGCATCTATTTTTGTGAGAGAGATTGTTCGTTTACATGGCATCCCAGAAAATATTGTTTCTGACAGGGGTGTGCAGTTTGTGTCCAAATTCTGGAGGGCCTTCTGTCAAAGATGTAAAATTTCATTGTCTTTTTCTTCCGCCTACCATCCTGAAAGTAATGGGCAGACTGAACGCCTTAATCAGTCTGTGGAACAATTCTTGAGGTTGTATGTTGCTGATGACCCGCAATTATGGGTCAAATTCATTCCGTTGGCTGAATTTGCTTTGAATAACCGTGTCAATTCCTCCGCTGGGGTCTCCCCTTTCTTTTGTAACCATGGTTTTCATCCCCGTTTTCATTCTGGGTCGTCCGTCTCCTCCTCTAACCCTGAAGCGGATAAACTCTCCTCCGAACTGTGCACAGTTTGGGCCCGGGTTCAATCGAACCTAGAAAAGGCTCAATGTTCTCAAAAACTCAAGGCTGATAGGAGACGTTCAAGGGGGGTAGACTTTCACGTTGGGGATAAAGTATGGTTGTCCTCCAAGAATCTATCTCTCAAGGTAACTTCTAAAAAATTTGCTCCTCGTTTTATTGGACCATATAAGATCACAGAAGTGATTAACCCGGTATCTTTTAGGTTGGAGCTGCCCGAGTCATTCCACATTCATAATGTGTTCCATAAATCTCTGCTTAAAAAATATTTTGAACCGGTAGTACCATCAAAAGCCTCGCCTCCGCCGGTTATTGTTAATGATGCTGTCGAGTATGTGGTGTCTAAAATAGTGGATGTCAGGAAGGTGCGTAATTCCTTGCAGTACCTGATTCACTGGAAGGGATATGGACCTGAAGAGAGATCTTGGGTACCTGCCAGGGAGGTTCATGCTCCTAGACTTGTTCGTAAATTTCATTTAGAACACCCTGAAAAGGCATCGCCTGAAGTCTTGGGTCCGGTGGCCACTCGTAAAAGGGGGGGTACTGTCACGGGGTTCCGAAGGTGCACTCGGTCCCCCATTGCCCACAGACCTGTTGCTCCTAGTCTGCCTTGAGCGCTGAGCTGATCTCTCGGTGCTCGACTGGTTGGTCTGTCGGTCATGTGACGCTGGCCACGTCACATGACCCTCACTCCCCACTATAAATACAGGCAGCCTGCTGGCTACAGGTTGCCTGTTAATTTCTAGGTTCCTGGCTATTTGTTGGACTGCTGAATACTTACCTGATCCTGTTCCCTGACCATCCTTTTGCCTGCTCCTCCTGTACTGCGCATCCGTCCTGGTATTGTGACCTCGGCTCCCACCTGACTACTCTCTTAGGACTCCTCTTGTACTTTTCTGCTCTCCTGGTATTTGACCCCGGCTTCTCCTGACCATTCTTTGCTTAATCCTTTGTACTGCGTAGCTCTCTTGGTTCTGACCCGGTCCGTTCATGTTCCGTATTTTGTCTTGTCTGTCTTCCCTGCACATATCCTAAGTTAGGGACTGTCGTCCAGTTGTCCCCTGTCATCAGGACTCGTGAGGCAAGTAGGCAGGGCCAGGGGTGAGGGTGGAGCGCAGTGGTCACTATCCTTCCCCCTGTGTGTGTGTGGACGTGACCGTTACACAGTGTAGGCCTAAATTAAAGATTTCTTTGCACAAAATAGCTGTATTTCAAATGGCTGTATTTCAAATGCCTGAATCAAACCCCTGTATGTAGAGGGTGTATCTCACAGGGCCTGAACCAGTGTAGGCCTAAATTAAATATTTCTTTGCACAAAATGGCTGTATTTCAAATGGCTATATTTCAAATGCCTGAATCAAACCCCTGTATGTAGAGGGTGTATCTCACAGGGCCTGAACCAGTGTAGGCTTAAATTAAATATTTCTTTGCACAATATGGCTTGTGGCAAACCCAGCCACTGTATATTGTCATTCCTGTATGTACGATGTTATTGCATATGTGTATACCACTTTAAAGAACCAAGCGTATAAATGTTTTGGGTAATATGGTTCAGGTGGGCTGTAACGTTCCTATGCTGGCTGCATGAAAACCGCCAGCATTCATGCAATTGTATGTTGTTATGTGAGGGCACCCAGATAGCTAATTTTATTGTATTTGTGTATTCTGAGCGGCATTCACCTAATGATATGCCCTCAGACTTGAGCTATCTGGGAATATGTTAAATGTCTGTGTTTGTTGGGAAGGTGTGACATTGTGTGTTTGGGTGGTGATTTCTGTCTGGTTGTTCCCACATGTGTATTGGTGATTTCCCTTTGTCCTGAGAGATAATTGGATTACTCCTCGGGTGTCTCCAGGGCAGAGAGGAGGAAACCATGATGCATTGTGGGGATGTGTTGTGTCGGTGTATCTTGAGTTGCTGCATATCTGTCCTGTGTCACACTCTTCCTTCTGGTCCACTAGGGGCGTGTCCACCAGATGGGGAGCTGCATAAATACGGGCGGGTAGCCCTCAATAAAGTGTTCCTGTTTTACATTCAACATAGAGCCTCGTCTCATGTGTATGGGGATTGCTATACGCTGTATACTCCCCTGGCTATAACTCCTAGCTCTTGTAAAAGCTTGCTCCTGGTTCCTGTCTCTGGATTTAGGAGAGGTTCACCCACTGGAGCCTGGAGCCTTGTCGTAGGTCCAGGGTGGGTAGGAGACAGCGAGACCTCCACCAAACTTCGGCGGTTCGTGGGGTCTGCAGTGCTGACGGTGTCAAGTGGAGTGCTTGGAGTCCTCTGGAAGCACTAGGAGCAACTATCGACGGAGGTACCCGGTCGGGGTGCTAGGCGTTCCGTTACAGTTCTTGGGAGGGAAGGATTGTATGCTGTACCGGCCTATTTGGATCATTGCCTGCTTTTCCTGTCTACCAGCGGAGACCTTGTGGATCGTGCTACACCTCCGATACATGGCTGTATTTCAGATGGCTATATTTAAGATGCCTGAATCAAACCCCTGTATGTAGAGGGTGTATCTCACAGGGCCTGAACCAGTGTAGGCCTGAATTAAAGATTTCTTTGCACAAAATGGCTGTAATTCAAATGGCTATGTTTCAAATGCCTGAATCAAACCCCTGTATGTAGAGGGTGTATCTCACAGGGCCTGAACCATTGTAGGCTTGAATTAAAGATTGCTTTGCACAATGGCTGTATTTCAGATGCCTGAATCAAACCCCTGTATGTAGAGGGTGTATCTCACACGGTCTGAACCAGTGTAGGCCTAAATTAAATATTTCTTTGCACAAAATGGCTGTATTTCAAATGGCTGTATTTCAAATGCCTGAATCAAACCCCTGTATGTAGAGGGTGTATTTTACACGGCCTAAACCAGTGTAGGCTTTAATTAAATATTTCTTTGCACAAAATGGCTGTATTTCAAATGCCTGAATAAAACCCCTGTATGTAGAGTGTGTATCTCACAGCGCCTGAACCATTGTAGACCTGAATTAAAGATTGCTTTGCACAAAATGGCTGTATTTTAAATGGCTTCATTTCAAATGCCTGAATCAAACCCTGTATGTAGAGGGTGTATCTCACACGGTCTGTACCAGTGTAGGCCTAAATTTAATATTTCTTTGCCCAAAATGGCTGTATTTCAAATGGCTGAATTTCCAATGCCTGTATCAAACCCCTGTATGTAGAGGGTGTATCTCACAGGTCCTGAACCAATGTAGGCCTGAATTAAAGATTTCTTTGCACAAAATGGCTGGATTTCAAATGCCTGAATCAAACCCCTGTATGTAGAGGGTGTATCTCACAGGGCCTGAACCAGTGTAGGCCTAAATTAAATATTTCTCTGCCCAAAATGGCTATATTTCAAATGGCTGTATTTCAAAAGCCTGAATCAAACCCCTGTATGTAGAGGGTGTATCTCACAGGGCCTGAACCAGTGTAGGCCTAAATTAAATATTTCTTTGCACAAAATGGCTGTATTTCAAATAGCTATATTTCATATGCCTGAATCAAACCCCTGTATGTAGAGGGTGTATCTCACAGGGCCTGAACCAGTGTAGGCCTAAACTAAATATTTCTTTGCACAAAATGGCTGTATTTCAAATGGCTGTATTTCAAATGCCAAAATCAAACCCCTGTATGTAGAGGGTGTATCTCACAGGGCCTGAACCATTGTAGGCCTAATTTTTATATTTCTTTGCACAAAATGGCTGTATTTCAAATGGCTGTATTTAAAATTCCTAAATCAAAACCCCTATATGTAGAGGGTGTATCTCACAGGGCCTGAACCAGCGTAGGCCTAAATTAAAAATGTATTTGCCCAAAATGGCTGTATTTCAAATAGGTGTATTTCAAATGCCTGAATCAAACCCCTGTATGTAGAGGGTGTATCTTACAGGGCCTGAACCAGTGTATGCCTGAATTAAATATTTCTTTGCACAAAATGGCTGTATTTCAAATGGCTGTATTTCAAATGCCTTAATCAAACCCCTGTATGTAGAGGGTGTATCTCACAGGGCCTGAACCAGTGTAGGCCTGAATTAAAGATTTCTTTGCCCAAAATGGCTGTATTTAAAATGGCTGAATTTCCAATGCCTGAATCAAACCCCTGTATGTAGACGGTGTATCTCACAGGGTCTGAACCATTGTAGGCCTAAATTAAATATTTCTTTGTACAAAATGGCTGTATTTGAAATGGCTGTATTTCAAATGGCTGTATTTAAAATTCCTAAATCAAAACCCCTGTATATAGACGGAGTATCTCACAGGGTCTGAACCATTGTAGGCCTAAATTAAATTTTTCTTTGTACAAAATGGCTGTATTTCAAATGGCTATATTTAAAATGCCTGAATCAAACCCCTGTATGTAGAGGGTGTATCTCACAGGGCCTGAACCAGTGTAGGCCTAAACTAAATATTTCTTTGCACAAAATGGCTGTATTTCAAATGGCTGTATTTCAAATGCCAAAATCAAACCCCTGTATGTAGAGGGTGTATCTCACAGGGCCTGAACCATTGTAGGCCTAATTTTTATATTTCTTTGCACAAAATGGCTGTATTTCAAATGGCTGTATTTAAAATTCCTAAATCAAAACCCCTGTATGTAGAGGGTGTATCTCACAGGGCCTGAACCAGCGTAGGCCTAAATTAAAAATGTATTTGCCCAAAATGGCTGTATTTCAAATGGGTGTATTTCAAATGCCTGAATCAAACCCCTGTATGTAGAGGGTGTATCTTACAGGGCCTGAACCAGTGTATGCCTGAATTAAATATTTCTTTGCACAAAATGGCTGTATTTCAAATGGCTGTATTTCAAATGCCTTAATCAAACCCCTGTATGTAGAGGGTGTATCTCACAGGGCCTAAACCAGTGTAGGCCTGAATTAAAGATTTCTTTGCCCAAAATGGCTGTATTTAAAATGGCTGAATTTCCAATGCCTGAATCAAACCCCTGTATGTAGACGGTGTATCTCACAGGGTCTGAACCATTGTAGGCCTAAATTAAATATTTCTTTGTACAAAATGGCTGTATTTCAAATGGCTGTATTTCAAATGGCTGTATTTCAAATTCCTAAATCAAAACCCCTGTATATAGACGGTGTATCTCACAGGGTCTGAACCATTGTAGGCCTAAATTAAATATTTCTTTGTACAAAATGGCTGTATTTCAAATGGCTGTATTTAAAATGCCTGAATCAAACCCCTGTATGTAGAGGGTGGATCTCACAGGGCCTGAACCAGTGTAGGTCTAAATTAAATATTTCTTTGCCCAAAATGGCTGTATTTCAAATGGCTGTATTTCAAATTCCTGAATCAAACCCCTGTATGTAGAGGGTGTAACTCACAGGGCCTGAACCAGTGTAGGCCTAAATTAAATATTTATTTGCACAAAATGGCTGTATTTCAAATGGCTGTATTTAAAATGCCTGAATCAAACCCCTGTATGTAGAGGGTGTATCACACACGGTCTGAACCAGTGTAGGCCTGAATTAAATATTTCTTTGCCTAACAAGGCTGTATTTCAAATGGCTGTATTTCAAATGCCTGAATCATACCCGTGTATGTAGAGGGTGTATCTCACAGGGCCTGAACCAGTGTATGCCTGAATTAAATATTTCTTTGCACAAAATGGCTGTATTTTAAATGCCTGAATCAAACTCCCGTATGTAGAGGGTGTATCTCACAGGGCCTAATCCAGTGTAGGCCTAAATTAAATTTATCTTTGCGTAAAATGGCTGCATTTCAAATGGCTGTATTTCAAATGCCTGAATCAAACCCCTGTATGTAGAGTGTGTATCTCACAGGGCCTGAACCATTGTAGACCTGAATTAAAGATTGCTTTGCACAAAATGGCTGTATTTAAAATGGCTTTATTTCAAATGCCTGAATCAAACCCTGTATGTAGAGGGTGTATCTCACACGGTCTGTACCAGTGTAGGCCTAAATTAAATATTTCTTTGCCCAAAATGGCTGTATTTCAAATGGCTGAATTTCCAATGCCTGAATCAAACCCCTGTATGTAGAGGGTGTATATCACACGGTCTGAACCAGTGTAGGCCTGAATTAAATATTTCTTTGCCTAACAAGGCTGTATTTCAAAAGGCTGTATTTCAAATGCCTGAATCAAACCCCTGTATGTAGAGGGTGTATCTCACATGGCCTGAATTAGTGTAGGCCTGAATTCAATATTGGTGCACCAAATTGCGGTATTTCAAATGCCTGAATCAAATTCCTGTATGGAGAGAGTGTATCTCACACGTCCTGAACCAGTGTAGGCCTAAATTAAATATTTCTTTGCACAAAATGGCTGTATTTCAAATGGCTGTATTTCAAATGCCTGAATCAAACCCCTGTATGTAGAGGGTGTATTTTACACGGCCTAAACCAGTGTAGGCCTCAATTAAATATTTCTTTGCACAAAATGGATGTATTTCAAATGCCTGAATAAAACCCCTGTATGTAGAGTGTGTATCTCACAGGGCCTGAACCATTGTAGACCTGAATTAAAGATTAAACACTAGTGATACACCGGCGCTTGCACTGAGTTGAACTGACGCAGCGGTACCGCAACGGTATCGCCTCCGTTGGAAATCAAATCAATGATGTGTGCAATATATATGTTAGGTACTGCGCGACCTATACCCCCTATTACTTTCTAAATCAGAATGGCACCATGAAGGTACACAGTGGTTATAACAGAGATTTACAGTTTGATTGGGATGTCCTTATCCTAGGTGTTCCTCTGTAGGCGCTGTTCTTCTGCGTCTTTCTGGTTTTCTTCTTTTTTCTTTTTTCTTTTCTTTTTGGTGCCATTCGGGATGAGGAAAGGTGTAGGGGGCTGAGCCCTAATGGTAATGACTGTTTTTTATAAAAATATATATGGAGCTTGCCCCGGCCGGTGGCACAGCTCGTGGTTAAAAGGAGCCGCTTGTTCGCGCTCGCTCGGAGCGCTGCGTGACGTCACGGCAGTGGCTACGGTGGACCAGGAGGACCAAAGTTTACTCCAACGCGTTTCGATTAGTTCGCTAATCTTCGTCAGGGATGATTCCTCTGGCTCCTGGTGCTACTTTTAAAGGTCTGTAACTCCTCCCTTCTCTAACCAGTGTAGGCCTAAATTAAATATTTCTTTGCACAAAATGGCTGTATTTCAAATGCCAAAATCAAACCCCTGTATGTAGAGGGTGTATCTCACAGGGCCTGAACCATTGTAGGCCTAATTTTAATATTTCTTTGCACAAAATGGCTGTATTTCAAATGGCTGTATTTAAAATTCCTAAATCAAAACCCCTGTATGTAGAGGGTGTATCTCACAGGGCCTGAACCAGCGTAGGCCTAAATTAAATATTTATTTGCCCAAAATGGCTGTATTTCAAATGGGTGTATTTCAAATGCCTGAATCAAAACCCCCATATGTAGAGGGTGTATCTCACACGGTCTTAACCAGTGTAGGCCAGAATTAAATATTTCTTTGCCCAACAAGGCTGTATTTCAAATGGCTGTATTTTAAATGCCTGAATTTAACCCCTGTATGTAGAGGGTGTATCTCACAGGGCCTGAACCAGTGTAGGCCTAAATTAAATATTTCTTTGCCCAAAATGGCTGTATTTCAAATGCCTGAATCAAACCCCTGTATGTAGAATGTGTGTCTCACAGGGCCTGAACCAGTGTAGGCCTAAATGAAATATTTCTTTGCAGAAAATGGCTGTATTTCAAATTGTTGTATTTCAAATGCCTGAATCAAACCTTTGTATGTAGAGGGTGTATCTCAAAGGCCCTGAACCAGTGTAGGCCTAAATGAAATATTTCTTTGCACAAAATGGCTGTATTTCAAAAGGCTGTATTTCAAATGCCTTAATCAAACCCCTGTATGCAGAGGGTGTATCTCACACGGTCTGATCCAGTGTAAACCTGAATTAAATATTTCTATGCCCAACAAGGCTGCATTTCAAATGGCTATATTTCAGATGCCTGAATCCAACCCCTGTATGTTGAGGGTGTATATCACAGGGCCTGAACCAGAGTATGCCTGAATTAAATATTTCTTTGCACAAAATGGCTGTATTTCAAATGGCTGTATTTTAAATGCCTGAATCAAACTGTCACGGCGGACGGGATCTCAGATACACAGATAAGTTTCTAGGCGAGACGCTGGGGAAAAGTCACCTCCTAGCAAATCCTTGACTTCTCTCCCAACACTGCTAAGCCCACATTCAGACCTTGAAGGTAGGAATAATGTGTCCTCGTGCCTGGGCTGAAAATTCCCTAGAATCCCTGAGATGGTGAAAGGGGAATAGGGGCAGCCTGCTCCCTCAGAACCTGGAGGGGACAGACGACACACAAACAACCTAGACAGCAAACAACAAAAACAGAAACCAAACTTATCTTATCTGAGCTTGAACAGACAAGGCCAGACTGATTTCTATAACCCGCACAGAACACTGGGAATGAGTGAGATTTAAACCAATGACCCCACCCAGTGCACCTGAAGGGAGGCGGATCTAGCACGACTCCAAAACAAAAAACTAAACACGTGCTGCTTTTCTGGCCGACCTCCGCACATAGTCAGAGCAGGGCATGACAGTACCCCCCCCTTCTACGGGTGACCTCTGGACACCCCGGGCCAACCTTATCCGGATGGGATCTATGAAAAGCCCTCACCAGTCGGCTGGCACTGACATCCAGCGCCGGAACCTACATCCTCTCCTCAGGGCCGTATCCCCTCCAGTGTACCAGGTACTGAAGGGAACCTTGAAGAACTCTAGAGTCGAGAACCCTGGAGATCTCGAACTCCAAATTTCCATCGACCAGAACAGGAGGAGGAGGCAATGGCGATGGTTCCATCGGTTTCACGTATTTTTTCAGTAAAGACCTGTGGAACACATCATGGATCCTCCAAGTCTGCGGAAGATCCAGCCGAAACGCTACTGGATTGATCACCGCAGATATTTTGTACGGACCAATAAATCTTGGACCCAGTTTCCAAGATGGCACTGTCAGTTTAATATTTTTAGTGGACTACCACACCAGATCACCCACACACAGGTCCGGACCAGTCACACGTCTCTTGTCAGCCATTCACTTATACCTCTCACCCATCTTCTCCAAATTCACTTGGATCCTCCGCCAGATAGAAGACAAGGCAGAAGAAAATCTCTCCTCCTCTGGCATCCCAGAGGAACTAGTCCCAGAAAAGGTACCAAACTGAGGATGAAAACCGTATGCGCCAAAAAAATGGCGACTTACTCGTGGACTCTAGTGATGAGCGTCAGGGACAATATTCGAATACGCGATATTTTGCGAATATTTGGGCGAATATTCGCCATATATTTGAAAATTCGCGAATTCATGATCTCCAGGCATTATTTTCTTGATTTCGAAAATTCGCATAAAATTCGCCTAAAATTTTCACCTAAAAATTCGCATGAACTGGTATTTTAAAAAAAGCGATATTCAAAATATTCGCAAATTCTCGAAGTGCCGATATTCGCGATTAAAATTCGCAATTCGAATATTCGTGATCAACACTAGTGGACTCCTGCCTACGGTTATTCAAAGCAAATTCTGCTAGGGACAAGAATGAGGACCAGTCCTCCTGATTCTCAGCCACAAAGCACCTCAAGTAGGTCTCCAGGTTTTGATTAGTACGCTCTGTCTGTTCATTCGACTGCCGATGAAAAGCCGAAGAGAACGAAAGTAGAATGCCAAGCCGAGAACAGAACGCCCTCCAAAACCTGGAGACAAACTGCGTGCCCCTATGAGAGACCACATCCGAAGGAATACTATGCAATTTCACAATATTATCAACAAAATCTGCGCAAGAGTCTTGGCGTTAGACAGACTAGTTAATGATATAAAGTGAGCCATTTTACTAAAACGGTCAACTACCACCAAAATTACTGTTCTCCCGGAGGAACTCGGCAGATCCGTAATAAAGTCCATAGACAAATGTGTCCAAGGACGAGACGGAATAGACAATGGAAGAAGTGAACCAGCCGGTCGAGTATGAGCAATCTTTGACCGAGCACAGGTTTCACAAGCTGCCACGTAATTCTCAATGCTCTTACGTAACCCTGGCCACCAGAACCTCCGGGACACCAGGTCTCAGGTGGACTTACCACCAGGATGTCCAGCAAGGACAGTATCGTGATGTTCCTTGAATACCTTATATCGCAGACCTTCAGGAACAAACAACCTCCCTGGGGGACAAGAACCTGGAGCCCCCTCCTGGGCTCCCAACACCTCCATCTCCAATTCGGGGTACAGAGCGGAGACCACCACCCCATCAGCCAAAATCTGAGGCAGGATCCTCTGAATCACCTCCCCTAGGAAAGCTGCGAGACAAGGCATCTGCCTTGACGTTCTTAAACCCCGGGGCCAATCTATAATTGGGTTATGTTTAATCAACCATGGTAACCCCAAAACTATAGGAGCCGGCAAATACTTCATGACAAAACAAGACATAATCTCAACATGTGAATCACCCACCCTTAAGTGAATACCATGAGCAATATGAGTGAGACTCCTTTGAGAAAGAGAGGAAGAATCAATTGCAAAAACCGGAATCTCTCTTTCTAAAGTGCAAGTACTTAGACCCAGATTTTGAAGAAAAGGAAAGTCAATAAGGTTTACCCCAGCACCACAGTCAAGGAATACTTCAACAAAAAATTCTCTTGAGTCTAGCGCCACCATAGCTGGAAGGAGAAAACAGGTATTACAGGGAGCTTGCATACCTGCCTGCTCCACCACACCATTCACGCTACCAAGAGTCAGGAAAGTTTTTTTTTTTCTTTTTCTCTTCCACATGCGGTTTAACAAAAGGACAAGCAAAAATAAAATGACCACTTTTCCCACAGTAGTAACATAGTTTGTGCAATTTCCTAAAGTCTCTACTACCAGAACGGAAAGAAACCTGACCCAGCTGCATGGGTTCCTCCCCTACCCCAGAGTTACCTGTAACATCACCCTGGGAAGCAGTAGAGACAAAACCACTCACAGAAGGGATCCCTTGTGCGGAGGGAGCTCAACACCTTTCTCTAATACGCCTATCTAACCGTACTGACAAAGACATTCTCCAAAGAATCTGGGTACTCATGAAAAGCAAGGGCATCTTTCAATCTCTCAGATAACCCCTGACAAAACTGAATACGTAACGCGGGATCATTCCACTCTGACTCAGTAGCCCATCTCCTAAACTCAACACAGTAAGCCTCTGCAGTATGTTCACCCTGTAATAAATTACGTAATTTCGATTCCGCCATCGAGACCCAATCTGGGTCATCGTAGATTAATCCCAGGACCTTAAAAAATTCATCCACTGACCGGAGGGCGGCAGAGAAAAGGCCCAGGATTGCGCGTCCCCTTTAAGCAGAGAAATGATTATACCTATCCTCTGACTTTCATCACCTGACGACGATGGACGCAGCCAAAAATACAATTTGCATGACTCTCTAAAACGGATAAAGTCATCCGTACCCCCTGCAAATCTATCAGGAAGAGCGACTTTAGGCTCCCCACAAATTTGACCTGCACCTGATGCCAGAGCATTCTGACACCGTGTGACCGAATTACGTAGCTCCGCAACCTCTAGGGATAGCCCCTGCATGCGGTCAACTAACGCTTCAATTGACGCCATCACAAAACCGCTGAGCAATGACAGTCAAAGTATTGGCGGGTTATAATGTCACGGCGGACGGGATCTCAGATACACAGATAAACCAACAAACAAGTTTCTAGGTGAGAAGCTGGGGAAAGGTCACCTCCTAGCAAATCCCTGACTTCTCTCCCAACACTGCTAAGCCCACATTCAGACCTTGAAGTAGGAATAATGTGTCCTCGTGCCTGGGCTGAAAATACCCTAGAATCCCTGAGATGGTGAAAGGGGAATAGGGGGAGCCTGCTCCCTCAGAACCTGGAGGGGACAGACGACACACAAACAACGTAGACAGCAAACAACAAAAACAGAAACCAAACTTATCTTATCTGAGCTGGAACATTCAATCCTTCCTTCCCTGCTTCCAAGGCCAGACTGATTTCTATAACCCGCTCAGAACACTGGGAATGAGTGAGATTTAAACCAATGACCCCACCCAGTGCACCTGAAGGGAGGCGGATCTAGCACGACTCCAAAACAAAACAAAAAACTAAACACGTGCTGCTATTCTGGCCGACCTCCTCACATAGTCAGAACAGGGCATGACGCAAACCTCTGTATGTAGAGGGTATATCTCACAGGGCCTGAACTATTGTAGGCCTAAATTAAATATTTCTTTGCACAAAATGTCTGTATTTGAAATGGCTGTATTTCAAATGCCTGAATAAATCCCCTGTATGTAGAGGGTGTATCTCACAGGGCTTGAACAAGTGTAGGCCTAAATTAAATATTTCTTTGCCCAACAAGGCTGTATTTCAAATGGCTGTATTTCAAATGCCTGAATCAAACCCCTGAATGTAGAGGGTGTATCTCACAGGGCCTGAACCAGTGTAGGCCTAAGTTAAATATTTCTTTGCACAAAATGGCTGTATTTCAAATGGCTGTATTTCAAATGCCTGAAACAAACCCCTGTATGTAGATGGTGTATCTCACAGGGTCTGAACCAGTGTAGGCCTGAATTAAATATTTCTTTACACAAAATTGCTGTATTTCAAATGCCTGAATCAAACCCCTGTATGTAGAGTGTGTATCTCGCAGGGCCTGAACCAGTGTAGGCCTGAATTAAATATTTCTTTGCACAAAATGGCTGTATTTCAAATGCCTGAATCAAACCCCTGTATGTAGAGGGTGTATCTCACATGGTCTGAACCAGTGTAGGCCTAAATTAAATATTTCTTTGCCCAAAATGGATGTATTTCAAATGGCTGTATTTCAAATGCCTGAATAAAACCCCTGTATGTAGAGGGTGTATCTCACAGGGCCTGAACCAGTCTAGGCCTGAATTAAATATTTCTTTGCACAAAATGGCTGTATTTCAAATGCCTGAATCAAACACCTGTATGCAGAAGGTGTATCTCACACGGTCTGAACCAGTGTAGGCCTGAATTAAATATTTCTTTGCACAAAATGGCTGTATTTCAAATGGCTGTATATTTCAAATGCCTGAATCAAACCACTGTATGTAGAGGGTGTATCTCACAGGGCCTGAACCACTGTAGGCCTAAATTAAATATTTCTTTGCCCAAAATGGCTGTATTTCAAATGGCTGTATTTCAAATGCCTGAATTAAACTCCTGTATGTAGAGGGTGTATCTCACACGGTCTGAACTAGTGTAGGCCGGAATTAAATATTTGCCTAACAAGGCTGTATTTCAAATGCCTGAATCAAACCCCTTTATGTAGAGGGTGTATCTTACAGGGCCTGAACCAGTGTATGCCTGAATTAAAAAATTTTTTGCACAAAATGGCTGTATTTCAAATGGCTGTATTTCAAATGCCTGAATCAAACCCCTGTATGTAGAGGGTGTATCTCACACGGTCTAAACCAGTGTAGGTCTGAATTATATATTTCTTTGCACGAAATGGCTGTATTTTAAATGGCTGTATTTCAAATGCCTGAATCAAACCCCTGTATGTAGAGGGTGTATCTCACAGGGCCTGAACCAGTGTAGGCCTAAATTAAATATTTCTTTGCCCAAAATGGCTGCATTTCAAATGGCTGTATTTCAAATGCCTGAATCAAACCCCTGTATGTAGAGGGTGTATCTCACAGGGCCAGAACCAGTGTAGGACTGAATTAAAGATTTCTTTGCACAAAATGGCTGTATTTCAAATGGCTGTATTTCAAATGCCTGAATTAAACCCCTGTATGTAGAGGGTGTATCTCACAGGGCCTGAACTAGTGTAGGCCTAAATTAAATATTTCTTTGCACAAAATGGCTGTATTTCAAATGGCTGTATTTCAAATGCCTGAATCAATCCCCTGTATGTAGAGGGTGTATCTCACAGGGCCTGAACCAGTGTAGGCCTGAATGACAACCCAGCTGCTCAATTACAAGTGTTGTTTTTTTCTCACCTATGGAGCACCAGGCCACTGGACCTATCAGGTTTTGATCCAGGGACCCAGCGCTCCATTTAAAGCCCCTTTTGTCCATTCTCCATTGCCAATGTCGTTTTTGGATCACTAGTGTGGTTCTTGTTCCAGTTCCCGAGTGCTGTTTGATTATTTGTGCTTTGACATCAGCTTGTTTCCTGACCTCCCCTTGTCTCACATTATGTACTGTGTAGCCAGTCTGGCTCTGACCCATTTTGTGTTTGTCCGTATTATGTGTTGTGTTTATCCTGCGCTTATTCTAGTGTAGGGACTGTCCTCCAGTTGCGGTTCTGCCATTTAGGGCTTATACTGAAAGTATATAGGGAAAGCAGGCTGAGTTCTAGTTCAAGGACTCACTGTCCTCATCTGTCTCTACCTACAGTCGTAACAAAACCCTTCTAAGAAACAGCCATTGAACACAGTGGAAAACCTTTTTAAGGCAGCACAGTTAAATAAGCAGAACATTTTAAATGGAATCTGTCAACATGAAAATGTGAAGTAGTCTGCAGGCAGCATGTTATAGAGCAGGAGTAGCTGAGCAGTCTGATGTATAGTTTTGTGGGAAAAGATTTAGTATAACTTGTATTTCATCAATTTAAATTCCTCCTCATTCTGGGTTTAGATGTCAAGGAGGTGGTCCTATCAGTGATTGACAGCTATCTCTAGATACACAGTCATAGAGGGCAGGCTGTCGATCACTAATAGGACCGCCTCCTTGACTTCTAAGCCTAGAATGAGCAGGAATTTAAATGCATGACATTCACTGAATTATACTGAAGTATTTTTGGGGGTCTCAGCAGAGGTCTGATTAACATTGGGGGTCTGATTGGGACTCTGAGCTGAGGTCTGATTTACATTGTGGGGGTTTGACCTGAGGTCTGATGAAAAATATATTTTTTTCTTCTTTTTCTCCTCTGAAACCTAGGTGCATCTTATAGAGCGAAAAAAAGGTAATTCCATATGTGGTTCTTCATTATAAAAAATACAAGAAAATACCATTGAATGAAAAAGTGTTTCCAAAGTTTTAACTGGTACTGTATATACCAGTAATTAAGCTACACACTTCCTTTGCTATACAGCATTTGTAAGAAGTATTTTTGTCTCACAAATACGAAAAACAAGGTTGAAATAGGCTGAGCTCTAAAAATAAATATGCAGTGATTCATCATGTATGGCATCACCATCCCAGGAGAAGAGTGTAATAAAAAGCCTCAAGATATAACATCCTTCAAATGAAACAGTCATTCTGCTCCAGGGAATATGTTCCTCAAAACTCTGACCTGACCCAGTGATCAGTATAGCATGCTGTGTATTTCTATAAAATTAGATGAATTCATTATCTGCAAGATACATAAGAAGAATATATACAAAAATTATTTCCCCGTTTTTAACAGTTCTCAAATAACACTGCCCCAAATAATCCCCATAGCACTTGCTGGCGGCCACAAAATAAATACCATGTTGCTTATACTCTATTGTGCTGCTGCAGAAGAGTCAAACTGTAGAGATAATCATTTCTGACCTAAATAAAAAAAGGTTTTTAGAAGCTTTGGTGTATTTAATAATGTACAGTTACCAACTCTGCTACTGCCGAACGTCACAGAGTAAAGGGGTACTGGCATAACCTGTCTCAAGAGATAAGGTGTGTAGGAAGAAGGTGGAACTTGTTAGTCTAGTGGTTAGTACTGCCAGCTGAATGTGTTATTTATTCAGGTATTAATTACATTCATAGCAACTGAAAAAAGTTGATTGATGTGTTTTAATAAATATATTAAATTGGATTCAACATTTCCTAAATGATAGTAGAATATAAAATAATATTTATGACCAGGGCATAGCTACCATGGAAGCAGGGAGAGCGGCTGCTACACTGCTTAAGCTCAGGAAGGGGTCTGGGAGGAGGACAAATGGATTTATTTTCAAGGCCCAGGGAACAGTGAGTATAGTGCTCCTAGTCCTAACACTTGTATTACTCACCACTCTCTGTTCTTCGTCTCGCTAAATCTTGGCAGTGCACAGCTTCAGGACATGCTGTAGTGTGCATAGGAGTGCATGCTGTGCAACATCAGGTCACAGTGTACTGCATGCCTAGACAGCGCCGCAGGAAGAGCAGAGGCACCCGCAGGAGGAGAAGAGAGGTGAGTATTTTTTGGGGGGCCAGTCTGAAGTCTGCATTAAATGGGTTATCCCATGATTATTGTAAAAAATGAAAATCAGACATTATATAGTTATATATTCCTCACATCCAGAGATATCCTCATGCATTGCTCTGATATATTTATATCAAGATGACAGCTCAAGGGGAGTGTCTTTTCTGATGCAGCTACAGGATTGTGTCCATGCTTTCCCTATCACAGCTCAGAAGACAGTTGAAGGATGAAACTGAGCATGTGCGGCCATCTCAGTGAGACATAGAAATGAGAAAAAAAGCAAACAGCTGTTGGCGCTATACAGATACATTTTATTGAATAACTCAGTGGCTATGCTAAATTTTTAATTACATGCAATTACAAAATAATTCAGATCCAGGTGCTGGTTTGAAAACTGTGGAATATTTTTAATGGGACAACCCCTTTAAGGGGGCGGGAAGTTAAAAAATTTGCTTTGGAGCTCAGTCAGTTCTAGTTACGCTATTAACTAGAACTATAGTTACACTATTAACTTTATACAATGCACGGTAACATTCTGATATTCTTACATTTCCGGACATTTAGAGCTGCATTAACCGAATTTTACTTTAATAATCTTGTTGGTTTGCTATATAATTGTTGTACAATGGCCGCCTGGAAGGAAAACTCTGATTTTCTCTCTTCAAAACTGAGAATTCACAATCTTTTTATCTCTGGAAATAGTAAACTGTCACTAGGTTATAAATATTCATAATAATAATATAGGCTGGCTCACAGTATTTTTGCATATATATTTATTAATACACTTAATAAAACAAAAACCAACTTAGTGTCGACATATCAGCATAGATACATTAGATAGGTATATAAAGTGCGGAGCTCACGCACAAAACCAAAACAGCTGGAGTACTCCAAAAAGTAGTTGCAGTTACACTTTAGCCATAAGGTCTCATCTTTTTGGAGTACTCCAGCTGTTTAGGTTTTGTGCGTGAGCTCCGCACTTTATATACTTATCTAATGTATCTATGCTGATATGTCGACACTAAGTTGGTTTTTGTTTTATTGTGTATTAATAAATATATATGCAAAAATACTGTGAGCCAGCCTATATTATTATTATATTTGCTCCTTTTCAGTTGGTTACTGACAGGCTGGGCTCCAGTAGTTTGCTGGTAGAGCTTTTCTTAATATATACTATAAATATTCATGACTAGCAAAACTTCCTCAAATATCAGCCGTACAGTTATTCATGGTCTTACATTAAG
Source organism: Bufo bufo (assembly GCF_905171765.1). NCBI lineage: Eukaryota > Metazoa > Chordata > Amphibia > Anura > Bufonidae > Bufo > Bufo bufo. The sequence continues at coordinate 134,195,766 of NC_053393.1, forward strand.
CAACACATAGTCTTTATATCTTCAGCATTTTCTATACTTTCAGTTTTCATATCTTTCATTTTTCAACACTGAAAAGGCCATTAAGAAGATTAAACACAGTATTTCAATAGACTTGAAAAAGCAGACTCAGGTATTCTCTAATAGGACAGCTCTCTCTTTCTGAATTGAAGACAGCATGAAATTTACCAGACTCAAGTTTATTCTTCAAATATGACTTTAAAGGCATCTGCACATTATTGGAACTACCATTAGTTTGCATTTGCATTTCACCTTATTCTGATCACTTACTGTGTTGAATGTATCAACCCACTCACTCCCTTTTAGCAACACCTAAGGGGACATTTATTAAGACCAGAGTGTTACATGCCAGTCTTAATCTGCCCCCCGACAACCTCAAATGCACCATAATTATTAGGTGGTGCAGACCTCTTAATAATTGTGATGTATCTGGGCAGATCTATTTGCCAGAACTGAAATCAAAGGAACAGTTGTAGATTTAAGATATAATTTACGGCAGTTTAATGATGTAGATTATAATAAATTTGCAGGCTGGCTATGTCTGACACCACACCACCCACACCCTGCTCATAAAGTTTTACATAAGTGGGGCATGTGCCAAACTTTTTAACTTACACCTCTTCAAACTGGACAGTGTCTAACTATATGTACAGTGCTGCCCATAATTATTCATACCCCTGGCAAATTTTGACTTAAAGTTACTTTAACCACTTCCCATCTGGGCCCTTTGCCCCCTTCCTGACCAGGCCAAATTTTGCAAAACGGACATATCTCACTTTATGTGGTAATAACTTTGGAACGCCTTTATTTATCCAAGTCATTCAGAGATTGTTTTCTCGTGACACATTGTACTTCATGATAGTCATAAATTTGAGTCAAAATATTTCACCTTTATTTATGAAAAAATCCCAAATTTACCCAAAAATTTAAAAAAAATCGCAATTTTCTAAATTTCAATTTCTCTGCTTTTAAAACAGAAAGTGATACCTCATAAAATATTTATTATTTAACATTCCCCATATGTCTACTTTATGTTGGCATCATTTTGGAAATGTCATTTTATTTTTTTAGGACGTTAGAAGGCTTAGAAGTTTAGAAGCAATTCTTCAAATTTTTAAGAAAATTGCCAAAACCCACTTTATAAGAACCAGTTCAGGTCTGAAGTCACTTTGTGGGGCCTACATAGTGGATACCCCCATAAATGACCCCATTGTAGAAACTACACCCCTCAAGGTATTCAAAACCGATTTTACAAACTTTGTTAACCCTTTAGGCGTTCCACAAGAATTAAAGGAAAATGGAGATCAAATTTTTACATTTCACTTTTTTGGCAGATTTTCCATTTTAATCAATTTTTTTCTCTAACACATCGATGGTTAACAGCCAAACAAAACTCAATATTTATTACCCAGATTCTGCGGTTTACAGAAACACCCCACATGTGGTCGTAAACTGCTGTATGGGCACACGGCAGGGCGCAGAAGGAAAGGAACTCCACATGGTTTTTAGATGCCATGTCCCATTTGAAGCCCCCTGATGCACCCTTACAGTAGAAACTCCCAAGAAGTGACCCCATTTTGGAAACTAGGGGATAAGGTGCCAGTTTTATTAGTACTATTTTTGGGTACATATGATTTTTTGATCATTCAATATAACACTTTATGGGGCAAGGTGACCAAAAAATTGGTTGTTTTAGCACAGTTTCTATTTATTTATTTTTACAGCGTTCACCTTAGGGGTTCAGTCAAGTGACATTTTTATAGAGCAGATTGTTACGGACGTGGCGATACCTAATATGTATACTTTTTCTCATTTATTAAAGTTTTACACAATAATAGCATTTTTGAAACCAAAAAATTATGTTTTAATGTGTCCATGTTCTGAGAGCTATAGTTTTTTTATTTTTTGAGAGATTTTCTTATGTAGGGGCTCATTTTTTGCGGGATGAGGTGACGGTTTTATTGGTACCATTTTGTGGGACATACGCGTTTTTGATCACTTGGTGTTGCACCTTTTGTGATGCAAGGTGACAAAAATTGCTTGTTTTGACACAGTTTTTTTTTTGTTTTTTTTACGGTGTTCACCCGAGGGGTTAGGTCATGTGATATTTTTATAGAGCTGGTTTTTACGGACGCGGCAATACCTAATATGTATACTTTTTTTTATTTGTTTCACTTTAACACAATAATAGCATTTTTGAAACCAAAAAAATTATGTTTTAGTGTCTCCATGTTCTAAGAGCTATAGTTTTTTTATTTTTTGAGAGATTTTCTTATGTAGGGGCTCATTTTTTGCGGGATGAGGTGACGGTTTTATTGGTACCATTTTGTGGGACATACGCGTTTTTGATCACTTGGTGTTGCACCTTTTGTGATGCAAGGTGACAAAAATTGCTTGTTTTGACACAGTTTTTTTTATTTATTTTTTACGGTGTTCATCTGAGGGGTTAGGTCATGTGATATTTTTATAGAGCTGGTTTTTACGGACGCGGCAATACTAAATATGTCTATTTTACTTTATTTTTTCTATTTTAATTTTTTTTTTTTTTATTCCTAACTTGGGAACTTTTTTTTTTTTTACATGTGAAACTTTATTTTATTTTATTTTTGCAACCCTTTATTTTTTTTATTTTTTTTTACACTTTTCGTCCCCCATAAGGTCATACAAGACCTCTGGGGGACATTTGCTTCACTTTTTCTTTTTTTTTTCACAGTTGATTTCTCCTGTAACTGGGGCTGAGATTGTAGCCCCAGTTACAGGACAAATGCACCCCTATAGAGGCTGTACAGCAGCAATCCTGCGCTGTACAGCCTCACAGCAGGTCTGATCGAGGTCTCTGAGAGACCTCACACAGCTCCTGCACACTCCGGTCACGGCGGTCACATGACCGCCGGGCCGGAACAGGAAGCGCACAGCGCTTCCTGCTCTGCAGACACAGCGCTCGGTGAGCGCTGTGTCTGCAGCGATCGTGAAGGCAGGGACACCTGGGCACTGTCCCTGCCTCCTCTCTGGGTTGCCCTGCTGTCACTGACAGCGGGCAACCCGATCAGCAGCTGCACGATTAGCGTGCAGCTGCTATTTCTGACAGGACGTTTTAAAACGTGCTGTCAGAAATAGACGTCCACCCATAGGACGTTTATATCCTATGGGCGGACGTGAGGCGGTTAATTCTACCAGCAACTAATTTTTGGACAGGAAATGAAATCGGTGTCTCCCAAAAGATAATGAGACGATGTACAAGAGGCATTATTGAGACGATGTACAAGAGCTTTTATTTACATTTAAGCAAAAAGTGTCCAGTCCAAAATTATTCATACCCTTCTCAATAATCAATAGAAAAGCCTTTATTGGCTATTACAGCAATCAAACGCTTCCTATAATTGCAGACCAGCTTTTTGCACGTCTCCACAGGTATTTTTGCCCATTCATCTTTAGCAATGAGCTCCAAATCTTTCAGGTTGGAGGGTCTTCTTGCCATCACCCTGATCTTTAGCTCCATCCACAGATTCTCAATTGGATTCAAGTCTGAACTCTGGCTGGGCCACTCCAAAACGTTAATGTTGTTGTCTGCTAACCATTTCTTCACCACTTTTGCTGTGTGTTTTGGGTCATTGTCATGCTGAAATGTCCACTGGTGCCCAAGGCCAAGTTTCTCTGCAGACTGCCTGATGTTGTCGTTGAGAATCCTCATGTATTGCTCTTTTTTCATGGTGCCGTTTACTGTGATTAGGTTCCCTGGTCCATTGGCTTAAAAACACCCCCAAAGCATTAGGTTCCCACCACCATGTTTGACAGTGGGGATGGTGTTCTTTGGGTTGAAGGCTTCTCTTTTTTTACGCCAAATTCAGGAAACATCATTGTGACCAAACAATTCAATTTTTGCTTCATCTGACCATAACACAGAAGACCAAAAGTCTTCTTCTTTGTCCAGATGAGCTTTTGCAAAGGCCAAGCGAGCTTGTGTGTGCCTTATCTGGAGAAGCGTAACCCAGCAGTGTTTAGTGTCCGTTGGATTGTCTGCCTTGAGACATTGCCACCAGCAGTGCCCAGATTCACCAGGATGGCCTTAGTGGTGATTCTTGGATTCTTTTTCACCTCTCTAACTATCCTCCTGGCCAGCATAGGTGTCACTTTTGGCTTCCGACCACGTCCTATGAGATTTTCCACAGTGCGGAACATCTTGTATTTTTTGCTCAAATATAAATAAAAGCTGAGAAGTTTTTTTTTTTCCACAATAATGCCTCTTGTACGTCGTCTTATTATCTTTTGGGAGACACCTATGTCATTTGCTGTCAAAAAATACTTGCTGCTTGAATAAAAGTAACTTTAAGTTACTGCCAGGGGTATGAATAATTATGGGCAGCACTGTATGTAGTGGCCAACTGTATTATTACTGCTAAATAATATGTTGTGTCGATGCATGTGACTTAATGGTGTTGCCTGACATAACTATAGGACCAACAATCCCTTTAGGGGTCCCTAACTGATATTAATAAAATCTTATCTTTATTTGATTCATTTAAAACGTACACACAACAAGAAAACCCATTGTTAAAATTGTCAGGGTCCAGTGAGGTATGAAGTAGGCTGTTTTTTGTTACTGGTTGCTAATGGCAACCCTATATTTATTCATTAATGCCTATCAGGTGCATTACTTGGGGCATGCTCCAGTCAGAACTGTCGTGAGTGTGTAGTTTATGTCACTCTCCGTTATTTTACGGCCTTTATTTAACATAGATATAGGTGTATATGGACAAAATAGCATACAAATAGTAAGGCTGCTACCAGCCTGCATTTGTGGGAGGGGCGTCTGGCTACTTATTCCCCCAGCTACCGCTCAGCCAGGCGCCCGAGCCTCACGCATTACTGCAGTATCGCGCTCCTTCCCCTCCGACCCGAGTCCTTCCTTCCGTTTCCTGCGCACACGCGCCGTCGACGTCTGGACTACCTGTCGCCAGCCTTCCAGGTAATCGAGGCGCAGCTGGCTCCGCTCTAGCTGTGCCTCACGCCTGGTCTCTCGCCCCCTGGTGGTACAAGTTAGATGCTGCTCTCCCCCAGCTGGTTCCGCTCGCATGGATACAAGCGGCAGGGTTGGGGAGCGGCATCCTAGTTAACTGTTCTGCCGGTCACGTGCCACACAAATTGGGGGTGCATAAATAAGATCCATTATTGGTAGGCAGTTTGTGCATTCATTTTCGCCACCTATGCACTCACTTAGATCTCAGTTTTACTACAAGTTTTCGCAGCACAAGGGGCATTGGCAATATTCTGGTTTTGTGATACAGGCAGCGCTCCCGTTTTCAGGGGGGTGCAGTTTCTTTTGTGCCCTCTGCCAGCTTGCTTTGGGGCCCTGCGCATCGATACAAGGTATCTGCCTAGGGTTTCCTTTGCGGGCTCTCACCAGATTATCTATGGGTCACAGCACCCGTACTTAACCCATGTGCTCATTTAAACGCGGTGCACAATACATAGGTCACAAAAAAAAAAAAAAGGTGGGGGGGGGGAACGATCATCAACAGTTAGTCTGCCTATTTCTCTGCCATAGCATCACAATACCAGAATTTGCGATTTACGTGAAGTTGGTGATTTCACTTTACTGCTTAATTTAGCGGTTTCTGTGTTCTGTCTCACTCTGCTTCCGTCACCGGGTCCACCAGTATTGTCGGGGTCCTCTGGATCACCCGGGGTCTCAGTGTCTTCTGGTACACCCAGGGTGTCAACTTTCCTGGATCGCCCAGGTTGTCAATGTTCCTGGATCGCCCAGGTTGTCAATGTTCCTGGATCGCCCAGGTTGTCAATGTTCCTGGATCGCCCAGGTTGTCAATGTTCCTGGATCGCCCAGGTTGTCAATGTTCCTGGATCGCCCAGGTTATCAATGTTCCTGGATCGCCCAGGTTGTCAATGTTCCTGGATCGCCCAGGTTGTCAATGTTCCTGGATCGCTTAGGTTGTCAATGTTCCTGGATCGCCCAGGTTGTCAATGTTCCTGGTTCGCCCAGGTTGTTCAATGTTCCTGGATCGCCCAGGTTGTCAATGTTCCTGGATCGGCCAGGGTGTCTGTCTTTGTTTACCCAGGGTTATTACATCTGTTCTGATGTCGTTTGTTCCTTCCTTTAGATTGCTGTATAAGGGCTGTGTACTAGCTTGTACACACTGTGATACCTTTTGGCGCAAAACCACAATAGCGAAAGTCGTCTTTTTAGAAATATTTATTTGTTCAGGTGACAACGCGTTTCGGAGTAAAAATACTCCTTTGTCAAGTCTTAAGGGCCGGGCATACACGATTGGCAGGGCTGGTCAATTGCTGGTGCCGGGTCCTGTCCTTGTGTAGCGCGGCTAATTAGCTGTATATTTCCTTTAGATTGGGCAGTAGTTATTTTTCCTTCTTCTCCTTCGTTTCGTCTAGGAATTCCGAGGCGCTCCCAGGTAAGTCGGTTTAGAGATGGTCACTGGGGCGGGGTTAACCGTCAGTTTCGGTACTCAGGTCCGTTCTTTTTCATTAGTTCCAACTTAAACGATTGAGGTTTTGGAGCCGTGCTTCCAAATCCGTTCGTATCCCGTCAGGTAGGTTCATCCGTTGGTCACTTTCACATGCCTTCAGTCTCTCACATTCTTCCGGCCGCTCTCCCCGCATCCGTCTGTGCTTCTTTTCCGTTATTATAGGTAGACATAAATTCGCCTTTTTTTCTCAGGTCAAACATGTCTCACATGTCCGATATGGATGACAACCTCTCCATGCCAGGAACATCCATCTCGGGGCACAACAGCAGCACATCCTTAAGAAATTGGACAGTGCCAAAGTTGATTGCCGAGCTTAATCGCAGGGGGATTCGGCATCCCGCATCTGCCCGCAAGGCCGAATTATATCGTCTCCTGATGACCACTCCGGGTTCGACAGCTGAGCAGTCCAATATCGACTCCATCCAGCTGGCACTAGCTCAGATCCAGTCTTCCATCGTCGGACTCGCTAGCTCGGTCACAGACATTCAGACTAGGGTAGCGGTCTTGGAAACCAGGCCAGCAGCCTCTCCGCAATATCCAGGTTCGGCATTCATTCCTGCCATTCCTCAGGACGTTGCAGGTAGGCCTTCTGCCACCCCCCAAATTGCTCCTTCCCATTTTGTTCCGGAGCATATCAAGAAGGATATCCTGGCAGGCAAGGATGTAAATTTGGCGTCCATTCTGATTGCCTCCCAGGATATTTCCGAGAACCGAGTCATCAACTGCGGAGAGGTTTCTGTGGTTTTGAAGGCCAAGGATGCTCGGCTAAATAGGAAGTTTTCAGTTTCCGAGTTTGTTCTGGCCTTCAGCCTCTACAGGGATGTGGTGTACTCCGCTCAGCATAATCGCAGGGAAGAGTTGGACACCTACTTGTACCGGATTATGGATTTGGGGCACAAGTACGGCGGCTCAGCATTTTACGACTACCATCGTTCGTTTTCTGCCAAAGCCGCCGCTGCCCTGAACCAATTTCAGTTCGTATCTAACTGGGCAGACTTGGACATGGAGTTGTTCTGCCGACACTTTGCGGGTCTGAAGGCTCCTCTGTGTGCCATCTGCCAATCCATTTTTCATTCTACTGAATGGTGCCCTAATCCGGTGCAAGATCCGCAGTCAGCGCCCACGCCAGGTCCTTCCGGGTCCTCCAGGTCTTCCTCTTCTTTAGATAAGCTGGGCAGGCCAATTGTGTACCTCGGTAGTAGCCAGGTGTGTAATAATTTCAATGCCAAGGGCTGTGCCTTCAATGCTTGCCGAGCGCTTCACATTTGCTCTCTTTGTTTTCGGGCCCACCCCCGTCCTTCCTGTCCCAGGAAGACAGCCAAGGACTCCTGACTAGCCGACCTCAATTTGGAGTTACTGGCTGCGTTTCTGCAGGGCCACCCCGACCGTCCCTTCGTCGCCTTCTTGTTGGATGGGTGCAGAGAAGGGTTCCACACCGGTCTTGTCACGCTCCCCCAGGGCTGCTGGGTGGGCCCCAATCTGCTATCCGCTTCCAGTGACCCTAAGTCGGTGACCACCCTCATTCAAGCAGAAGTCGACAAGGGGTTCGTCATTGGTCCCTTTCTAAAGATTCCGTTCCAGTCATAGTGTATCAATCCTATTGGCCTTGTCACATAGAAACATAGAATGTGTCGGCAGATAAGAACCATTTGGCCAATCTAGTCTGCCCAATATATCTGAATCCTATTAATAGTCCCTGGCCCTATCTTATATGAAGGATAGCCTTATGCCTATCCCATGCATGCTTAAACTCCTTCACTGTATTTGCAGCTACCACTTCTGCAGGAAGGCTATTCCATGCATCCACTACTCTCTCAGTAAAGTAATACTTCCTTATATTACTTTTAAACCTATGCCCCTCTAATTTAAAACTGTGTCCTCTTGTGGTAGTTTTTCTTCTTTTAAATATGCTCTCCTCCTTTACCGAGTTGATTCCCTTTATGTATTTAAAAGTTTCTATCATATCCCCTCTGTCTCTTCTTTCTTCCAAGCTATACATATTAAGGTCCTTTAACCTTTCCTGGTAAGTTTTATCCTGCAATCCATGTACTAGTTTAGTAGCTCTTCTCTGAACTCTCTCTAGAGTATCTATATACTTCTGGAGATATGGCCTCCAGTACTGCGCACAATACTCCAAGTGAGGTCTCACCAGTGTTCTGTACAGCGGCATAAGCACTTCACTCTTTCTACTGCTTATACCTCTCCCTATACATCCAAGCATTCTGCTGGCATTTCGTGCTGCCCTATTACATTGTCTTCCCACCTTTAAGTCTTCTGAAATAATTACTCCTAAATCCCTTTCCTCAGATACTGAGGTCAGGACTGTGTCAAATATTCTATATTCTGCCCTTGGGTTTTTACGCCCCAGGTGCATTATCTTGCACTTATCCACATTAAATTTCAGTTGCCAGAGTTCTGACCATTCTTCTAGTTTTCCTAAATCCTTTTCCATTTGGCGTTTCCCTCCAGGAACATCAACCCTGTTACATATCTTTGTGTCATCAGCAAAAAGACAAACCTTACCATCGAGGCCTTTTGCAATATCACTTATGAAGATATTAAACAAAATTGGTCCCAGTACAGATCCCTGTGGAACCCCACTGGTAACATGACCTTGTTTTGAATGTTCTCCATTGACTACAACCCTCTGCTGTCTGTCACTCAGCCACTGCCTAATCCACTCAACAATATGGGAGTCCATGCTCAATGACTGCAGTTTATTGATAAGTCTTCTATGTGGGACAGTGTCAAAAGCCTTACTAAAATCTAGATATGCGATGTCTACTGCACCTCCACCGTCTATTATTTTAGTCACCCAGTCAAAAAAATCTATAAGATTTGTTTGACATGATCTCCCTGAAGTAAATCCATGTTGTTTTTCATCTTGCAATCCATGGGATTTTAGATGTTCCACAATACTATCCTTTAATAGAGTTTCCATTAATTTGCCTGCTATTGATGTCAGACTCACTGGTCTATAGTTGCTCGATTCCTCCCTACTACCTTTCTTGTGAATGGGCACGACATTTGCCAATTTCCAATCTTCCGGGACGACTCCTGTTACTAATGATTGGTTAAATAAATCTGTTAACGGTTTTGCTAGCTCACCACTAAGCTCTTTTAATAATTTTGGGTGTATCTCATCAGGCCCCTGTGACTTATTTGTCTTCACTTTAGACAGCAAACTTAGAACATCTTCCTCTGTAAAGACACATGCATCAAACGATTTATTAGTCATCCTTTCTAGTGGAGGTCCTTCTCCTTTTTCTTTTGTAAAAACTGAACAGAAGTATTCATTAAGGCAGTCGGCTAGCCCTTTATTCTCTTCTACATACCTTCCGTCCTTTGTTTTTAATTTAGTTATTCCTTGTTTTAATTTCCTTTTTTCATTTATATATCTGAAGAATGTCTTATCCCCCTTTTTCATAGACTGAGCTAGTTTTTCTTCTGCCTGCGCTTTAGAAGTTCTTATAACTTGCTTGGCCTCTTTCTGCCTAATCTTGTAGATTTCCTTATCTTCATTGCTCTGGTTTTTTTTATAATTACAAAATGCTAGCTTTTTATTTTTAATGATTTGGGCCACTTCTGCTGAGTACCACAGTGGTCTCTTCCTTTTTTTGCTTTTACTGACAAGTCTAATGCAATTTTCTGTTGCCTTCAATAATGCACCTTTTAAGTAGTCCCATTTCTCCTGGACTCCATGTAATCCGTTCCAGTCTGATAAGGACTCATTTATGACTAATTTCATTTTTGAAAAGTCTATTTTTCAAAAATCTAAAACTATTGTTTTTGTGTGGTGGGACTCTTTCACAGTTCTTATATTAAACCACACTGACTGGTGATCACTAGATCCCAAGGTTTCGCCTACAATGACATCATATACCGAATCCCCATTTGTGAATACCAAATCCAAAATGGCCTCCCTCTGGGTTGGCTCCTCAACCACTTGTTGTAGAGATAACCCCAGTAGGGAATTTAGAATATCTGTACTCCTGGTAGAACTTGCTATTTTGGTTTTCCAGTTTATATCTAGAAGATTGAAATCTCCGATAATGATAACTTCTCCTTTCATTGTCATTTTAGCTATTTCTTCAACTAGTAGATCATCTAGTTCTTTAACTTGACCAGGTGGTCTATATATCACACCTACACGAGTTACTGCATGGTTAGCAAACTGCAATGTAACCCAAACTGACTCTATGTTGGCCTCACCAACTTGTATTAGGTTAGATTTAATGCTATCTTTCACATACAGGGCCACTCCTCCTCCTTTCTTGCCTTCTCTGTCTCTTCTGTATAAAGAGTACCCTGGTATGGTTATGTCCCAGTCATTTCTTTCATTAAACCATGTCTCCGCAACAGCCACTAAATCTACATTCTCAGATGCCATTATTGACCCAAGTTCATTGAGTTTTTTACCTAAACTGCGAGCATTTGTAGACAGGACTCTGAGCTTATCATTTCTTAACCTCTGTGCTTCTGACCTGTACTGGCATTGTTTCGGGGGGCAATTGGACTCTTTTATTTTCACTCTTTTGCCCCCCCCTTCCTAGTTTAAATACTCTTCCGCAAATTCTTGGAGTTGTTCACTAAGTACATTTGTTCCTTTGAGAGAAAGATGCAAACCATCTTTTTTGTACAGTTCCTTTCTATTCCAAGTAGAGCTATCATGAGAAACAAAGCCAAATCCTTGCTCTTGACACCATTTACCAAGCCATATGTTGAACTCCTTTATGCGCCTCTGCCTATCATTCTGAACATTATGCACAGGCAGAACTTCAGAAAATGAAATGGTGGATGCAAAATCCTGTACGTCATTGCCAAGTGTGATAAAAGATTTTTTCACCTCTGACACTTCATTGCAAGCCAGGTCATTTGTCCCTAGATGGACAAGAACATCCTTGTCCCCTTCCTGCTTTGCTTGCTTAACAATATTAATAATACGTCTTCTATCTCTTCTAGCAGTAGCCCCAGGGAGACATCTCACAAAACCATTTTCTTTAAGCTCCACACTTCTTATGATTGAATCACCCAGCAACAGCTGCTTCCTTTGAGACTTCACTTTATCTTTTTTGTCCTTGGCTGCAGTCTTGCATACATTAGACATAGGAGTCGATGGTTTCTCACCCTCTGTGCTTGAGTCCATATCCATGTTGTCCTTACATTCTGAGAGTGCTGCAAATGAATTATGGAGAACCACCGACTGTGGGACATGTCTTCTATCCACCACTCTAAGTCTTTCAGAACCTACAGTAACCCATCTGCCATTTCTGGGGGTCCTCTGTGGCAGTGGCATTGCAGCAGTCCTAGCTGGAGTTTGTTTAACAGATAATTTAAATATCTCAGATTTCAAAAATGCAATTTCCTGCTGCAGTAAGGAGAACTGTCTACAGATCTGACAGCATCCGAATCTCCAAAGAGTGGAACATGAAATAAATGCACAACAATTCCTGCACTGAACCAAGACTGCCATTTTAAAGAGGAGAATTTTTTTTTTAAATTTAAATCAAACAAATCTTACCTTTTTTTTGTATTGTTTCCACCTTCCAGCCTATCTCCTGCAATATCTCTACACTGTACTTAATGTAGTACTTGAAGGTAGTACTTGCAGCTAATGAATTAGGCCAGCTAATGAGTCTGTCTCTATATATACACACACTCCTTCACAAGCTCCTCCCCCAGCAACAAATGTAACACCTTAGTGAGCTAGGCTCATTAGCAAACGCACAATAGCAAACACCTGACCAAATTCCTTACCTCTTCTCAAGCAATGGTCAGCAAAAAAAACACAGATGAGCCAGTTGCAAACTCCAAGCCAATCTCTTGCAGTATCTCTTCAATCTCTTCAGTCTCCTGCAATATCTCTACACTGTACTTAATTTAGTACTTGAAGGTAGTACTTGCAGCTAATGAACAATCTTCCAATAAAAAGCATCTCATCTATGACCTCTCCGCGCCTCATATGTCCTCCATCCCCAGTCTCAACTCACTCATCCCCTCTGAGGAATATTCTATGCAGTATTCTTCAGTTGATGAAGCCATTCAGTATATTCTACAAGCAGGTGTCGGGGCTTGGCTGGCCAAGGTAGATATCGCCGATGCTTTCAAGCTGCTTCCAATACATCCACAGCTTTGGAAGTACTATGGCATCAAGTGGGCAGATAAATTCTACTTTGCCAACCGGCTTACTTTTGGGTCCAAGAGCAGCCCTTGGCCAAAGCCCTGCATTGGATTCTCATCCATCACGGTGGGTTATCCATGGTCGTCCACTACTTGGACGACTTTCTTCTCATTGAAAGGCCCAGTCAGGCCCCGTCCATTCCCCATACACTCCTGGACATTTTTTCCCGTCTTCAGGTTCCTGTGGCTACGGCCAAGACTGAGGTCCGGCCACCAAGGTCACCTTCCTGGGCATCATATTAGATACCATCAAGATGGAGGCTAGCCTCCCCAGCGAGAAGTTGCTTAGGATCCGCTCAGCTATTTCCCAGGCGGTTCAGTCTCACTCTCTGACCAAGGTGGAGCTTCAATCCTTGCTGGGGATGCTTAACTTCGCCACTAGAATTATGCCTCAAGGCAGGGCCTTCCTTTCCAGGTTGTTATGTCTCCTGCCCTCTGCCCCAGAGCAGGATTCCGTCGTCCATCTGGACAGCCAGGCCACTGCAGACCTTGTCATGTGGAACAGTTTTCTCTCTGACTGGAATGGCATTTCTTTGTTCATTCCGCAGTGGGACTCTTCTTCCCCCATGGTTTTCTCCGACGCCGCTGGTTCCTCCGGGTTCGCTGCCATTTTCAGGTCTAATTGGCTGGCTGCCGGATGGCCGCCAGAATTAGCCTCCGACTCAGCAGCTCTCAAATCCTCCCCCCTTCTGGAACTGTATCCCGTCGTGGCGGCAGCCCAGGTTTGGGGTCACCATTGGTCTAACACTTCTGTGACGTTTGTTACGGATAGTCAGACCTTGGTGGACATTGTCAACAAGGGCAGGGCCCAGTCCTCCAGGATCATGGCCTTGTTGCGCAAGTTAGTTTGGTTATCCCTCCACCACAATTTTCACATGCGTTGTGTCCACATTTCAGGCGAACAGAATAGGGCCACGGACGCTCTTTCCCGTTCTAATTTAGCGATTTTTTTTTCAGGAAATGCCCGACGCGGATCAGTCAGGCACGCCCATGCCCCAATTCAGCACTCTCATTCTGGATTAGATTCGCTCATAGACGAGGCCAAGGGTCTGGTTGCAAAATCATTGTCGCACAATACAGCGAGGAATTATCAGGCCGGCTTAAGAGCTTTTGATAAATTTTCCAAGAGTCATCCGAGGGGTCAACACTCCGAAACCTCCTACATCATGGCCTTCTTGGCGTATTGTCACTCACATCTATCTCTGTCATATAGTACCATCAGACTTTATTTAGCCGGACTACAACATCACGCTATGTTGGCCACTCCTCATCACAGGTCCTTTTTTTCCATTCAGGCTATTAAAGCCACCCTTCGGGGTATTCAAAAGGAGGGTAAGGGGTCTGTGAGCCACAGGCAACCAGTGTCTAGCAAATTGTTTAGAGATCTCTCCTCGTCATTGGATGGTAATCCTTTTGGGCCCTCCACTAGCCTGATTCTGAAAGCGGCCATGTATCTTACTTTTTATGGGTTCCTTAGGCCCGGGGAGGTTCTGGCCGGCCCAAATCGTCAAAACCATCCTTTGAAGCAACATTTGTCATGGGGCCTGGGCCATTACACTCTCCTGCTACCCTCCACCAAAACCAATCAGACGGGTCCCCCCATGGAGGTCAATTTCTACCCGACCTCAAACAATTGGTGTCCAGTTCAAGTGCTGCATCAATTGCTAACGCTTATCCGAGATTCACTGCCAGACAGCCCGCTCCTGCCGCACGCAGGCAAGCCTCTCAACACCTCTCAGTTCATATCCTATATCCGTGCCCTCGCCCAGGGTCTAGGTTATGACCCCAAGGTAATTTCGGGGCATTCGTTCCGCATAGGGGCAACCTCCGCTGCTTCTCGGCATCAGGTGCCAGCCCATGTCATTCGGTCCATGGGGCGGTGGTGGTCCTCCTGCTTTACCAGATATATACCCAATCCTCAAGTACAGATATCTCGTGCCTTTCGTTCACTGGCTTTGTAATTCTTATAATAAAGTGTTGTACCTAACTATTGTTTTTTGCCCCCTTTTTCATTGGTGTACCCGCGCCCGTGGCTCCCGGCACAATTCAGCCACTATGTTCAGGGCAGGTTTCTCTGCGTACGCCGACGTTGTCCTAGCCCTGACCATAAATAGTAAGGCTGTTACCAGCCTGCATTTGTGGGAGGGGCGTCTGGCTACTTATTCCCCCAGCTTCCGCTCAGCCAGGTGCCCGAGCCTCACGCCCCTCCCTCCTGCCCCTTTTTTTCTCAGCTTCCATCAGGTATGCCCCCTTTTTCATCGGTGTACCCGCGCCCGTGGCTCCCGGCACAATTCAGCCACTATGTTCAGGGCAGGTTTCTCTGCGTACGCCGACGTTGTCCTAGCCCTGACCATAAATGTAAGAATGCCACAAAAGTAGACAAGAAAAAACTTAACCAGACCCTAATCTACAGGCGAAGTTAGCACATCCCATCCAGCTCACTGTAATAATAAAAATAAAAATAACAAAAATGCAGATTAGATTAGACAGGTTAGATCTCCTGTGTATTGTTGAGTGCCTGCAGATACTGCAGACTACAGAACCAATGTCTGTTTCAGTGAAAATGGTCCCCACAAATAATATAGGGGTAGGAGATATTGAGTGATGATGAGGTACCTCGGCACAGAATTATTCAACTACAAAATGGAATTGGAGAATACAAATGTGATCGCACTCTATATCCAGCATTCTGCCCTGCCTCCATGCTGAATGAGACATTGGTGTACATTTTGGCCAAAGCGTAATAAGCCACTCACCACGTCAAGGTTGCCTCCATTTGAGTGGTCCCTAACGCTAGTTCCCACCTGTTCATTGGCCATGACAGCCACACAAAATCCAGGGAATGCAGGTCAGCGTGCACGCCAAGCACACTCTGCTTTTAACCCCGTCCTGGCACCGGACGGGGTTAAAAGCAGAGTGTGCTTGGCGTGCACGCTGACCTGCATTCCCTGGATTTTGTGTGGCTGTCATGGCCAATGAACAGGTGGGAACTACCGTTAGGGACCACTCAAATGGAGGCAACCTTGACGTGGTGAGTGGCTTATTACGCTTTGGCCAAAATGTACACCAATGTCTCATCCAGCATGGAGGCAGGGCAGAATGCTGGATATAGAGTGCGATCACATTTGTATTCTCCGTTTGTATATGTATTTCGCCATAGTGGTCTGCACCTATATACAGGTTGTGCTGACTCAATTCCCCAAAATTTTTTCTTTACAAAATGGAATTGGCTAATAACAATACAGTTGCAAGAAAAAGTAAGTGAACCCTTTGGAATGATATGGATTTCTGCACAAATTGGTCATAAAATGTGATCTGATCTTCATCTAAGTCACAACAATAGACAATCACAGTCTGATTAAACTAATAACACACACAGAATTAAATGTTACCATGTTTTTATTGAACACACCATGTAAACTTTCACAGTGCAGGTGGAAAAAGTATGTGAACCCTTGGATTTAATAACTGGTTGAACCTCCTTTGGCAGCAATAACTTCAACCAAACGTTTCCAGTAGTTGCAGATCAGACGTGCACAACAGTCAGGAGTAATTCTTGACCATTCCTCTTTACAGAACTGTTTCAGTTCAGCAATATTCTTGGGATGTCTGGTGTGAATCGCTTTCTTGAGGTCCTGCCAGAGCATCTCAATCGGGTTGAGGTCAGGACCCTGACTGGGCCACTCCAGAAGGCGTATTTTCTTCTGTTTAAGCCATTCTGTTGTTGATTTACTTCTATGCTTTGGGTCGTTGTCCTGTTGCAACACCTATCTTCTGTTGAGCTTCAGCTGGTGGACAGATGGCCTTAAGTTCTCCTGCAAAATGTCTTGATAAACTTGTGAATTAATTTTTCCTTCGATGATAGCAATTCGTCCAGGCCCTGACGCAGCAAAGAAGCCCCAAACCATGATGCTCCCACCACCATACTTCACAGTTGGGATGAGGTTTTGATGTTGGTGTGCTGTGCCTCTTTTTCTCCACACATAGTGTTGTGTGTTTCTTCCAAACAACTCAACTTTGGTTTCATCTGTCCACAGAATATTTTGCCAGTACTGCTGTGGAACATCCAGGTGCTCTTGTGCAAACTGTAAACGTGCAGCAATGTTTTTTTGGACAGCAGTGGCTTTCTCTGTGGTATCCTCCCATGAAATCCATTCTTGTTTAGTGTTTTACGTATCGTAGATTCGCTAACAGGGATGTTAGCATATGCCAGAGACTTTTGTAAGCCTTTAGCTGACACTCTAGGATTCTTCTTCACCTCATTGAGCAGTCTGCGCTGTGCTCTTGCAGTCATCTTTACATTACGGCCACTCCTAGGGAGAGTAGCAGCAGTGCTGAACTTTCTCCATTTATAGACAATTTGTCTTACCGTGGACTGATAAACAGCAAGGCTTTTGGAGAGTCTTTTATAACCCTTTCCAGCTTTATGCAAGTCAACAATTCTTAATCGTAGGTCTTCTGAGAGCTCTTTTGTGCGAGGCATCATTCACATCAGGCAATGCTTCTTGTGAAAAGCAAACCCAGAACTGGTGTGTGTTTTTTATAGGGCAGGGCAGCTGTAACCAACACCTCCAATCTCATCTCATTGATTGGACTCCAGTTGGCTGACACCTCACTCCAATTAGCTCTTGGAGATGTCATTAGTCTAGGGGTTAACATACTTTTTCCACCTGCACTGTGAATGTTTACATGGTGTGTTCAATAAAAACATGGTAACATTTAATTCTTTGTGTGTTATCAGTTCAAGCAGACTGTGATTGTCTATTGTTGTGACTTAGATGAAGATCAGATCACATTTTATGACCAATTTGTGCAGAAATCCATATCATTCCAAAGGGTTCACATACTTTTTCTTGCAACTGTACATCCTCCATAGACCGTATATAGCATGCCATGAACAAGTGTCACTAGTGAGTGCCATGAATAAGTGTCATTGAAGCAGCTGGTCTGTTGAAATAGATATGTGGCAATTTAAAGGTTAAGTGGACTCACTGCAATTCCTGCTGTTTTGTTTGACAGATCTGGGTGGTAGATGTACACATCATCTAACTTATATGCCAAAAAGCAGAAAAGTATGGTGGTAGATACAGAACTACCCATGGAGGTCTATATAGTATCATTCTATAGACCCCTATGAGTGACTCCGAGTGACTGGCAGGAACGAGTTAATGGGCACGGAACAAGGAGGTGGTACGTCATCCAGAAGGGGAGGTAACCATAATATCGGACCTACCTGTGATGGACCCACAGAATAAGGAGCGCAGATCATATACGTAAGATGACGCGCTCCGGACTGTCAGGACCTGCGACGGACATACAGAGTAAGGAGCGCATAGCATACATGTAAGATGACGCGCTCCTCTCTGATTGGATCTGGAAGATGTCAGTAGGAGGTAGTGAAGCACTCAGTGGCTGCAGCGGAGGGATGGGTGTGACTTCGCATCATACAAAGAGAGGTCACTGTGAGAGTGCGCACGCCTATACCCCACTTCCCCTGACGAAGCTACGCATGTGGCGAAACATGTCGGGAGGGGTGTATTAGTGTAGCGCTATTTTTAGACAGGGTCAGAGAGTAGATTAAGGAGCATCACGGGCGGCATAGGTAGTCACAGGTAGCACGTAGTGAGGGACAAAGTGACCGGCATATTCCACACTGATTATATACCAAGTATTACTGAGGGAAATAACAGCAGTTAATAGTAGGAGACTGACGCACGCCCCTGTGTCAAATATCAGCCTCCAGGGTAACCAGTACAAATCTGAGGAGATAGCAAGTTGTTGCCAAATTTGGAACCCTCTCCCAGGGATTAATACAAGTAGATACAGCAATTGCTCTGACAGGCTGATACATATGGCGGACGTGCCTCAATGATAAGGGTTCCACGGTAGATAGATAGTAATAGAGCAAACAAAGTTGCAAATAACAACCTAATAAAGGTTGAACATAGTAACCGGTAAAGGTTGCCCCGCAGAGTGACATAAACTACACACTCACGACAGTTCTGACTGGAGCATGCCCCAAATAATGCACCTGATAGGCATTAATGAATAAATATAGGGTTGCCATTAGCAACCAGTAACAAAAAACAGCCTACTTCATACCTCACTGGACCCTGACAATTTTAACAATGGGTTTTCTTGTTGTGTGTACGTTTTAAATGAATCAAATAAAGATAAGATTTTATTAATATCAGTTAGGGACCCCTAAAGGGATTGTTGGTCCTATAGACCCTATCTGAATTGCAAATTATATCCCGAGGGTCTCTAAAAGCGACTTAGAATATTTTTTTGCCTGACATAACTGAAATGTGATTGACAAGTAAAAGGATGTAAAAAATAAAAATAAATCACTCACTCCTCAAAACTCCTTCCATTCCAGTACCTGGAAATGATGAGTTTCCTTTCTTGGTCAAGAGACTGCTGCAGCCAACAATATTACTGCCTGTAGCTAGCTAGCTAATATAGGTGATTGGTACTAGTCATACATAGGGATGAGCGAACCCATGGAAGTTCAGGTTCACCGGGTTCGGCCAAACTTCAGGTCAAAGTTCGTGTTCGGGACCCGAACTTAACCCCGAACCCGGATTCCATTAAAGTCAATGGGGACCCGAACTTCACTTTATTATTTTCCGTTATAACATGGTTATAATGGAAATAATAGCATTCTTAAAGGGTTTCTGTCAACAGATTTAACTCTATTAAGCTAGCTGACATTAGCAATGTGCTAATGTCAGCTAAACCTAACTAGCCTATTCCTACTTTTATCTATCCCCCGTTACGCCAGAAATCGAACTTTTATAATATGCTAATTAGCCAATTAGCCTCTAGGAGCAGGGGGGGGGGGGGCGTTGTTCCTGCTCCTAGAGGCTCCGTTCTCCCACCTTTGTCGCCTCCCACCAAGTCCTGATTGACAGGGCAAGGAAGTTCTCGCATCTGTCTTCCAGCCTTGTGCTCTGGTGAAATCTCGCGCCGGCGCAGGTGCAGTGAGGCAAAGAAGCTCGCAGGCTGCCAGCTTCCTCACAGCACCTGCGCTGAATACTGAATGGCGCGAGATTTCACCAGAGCACAGGGCTGGAAGACAGATGCGAGAGCTGCCTGGCCCTGTCAATCAGGACTTGGAGGGAGGTGACAAAGGTGGGAGTATGGAGCTTTTAGGAGCAAGAAGAACCCCCCCCCCCCTGCTCCTAGAGGCTAATTAGATTAGCATATTATAAAAGTTAGATTTGGGGGGCCTAAATAAAAGTAGGAATCGGTTAGTTATGTTTAACTAACATTAGCACATCGCTAATGTCAGCTAGCTTAATAGGGTTAAATCTGGTGACAGAATCCCTTTAAGATAGAATGCTAAATAGAATGGCCATTGAGGGGTTAAAAATAATTTAAAAAAAACTCACCTCATCCACGTGATCGCACAAGCGGTATCCTCTTCTTTCTGGAGGACCTGCAAAAGGACCTGCGATGATGCCACCGCGCTCACCACATGGTGACTTCATTGCAGATCTTGCAGAAAGAAGAGGATACCTACCGGCTGCACGTTCAAGTGGATGAGGTGAGTTTTTTATTATTTTTAACTCCTCAATGGCCATTTTATTTAGCATTCTGTCTTAAGAATGCTATTATCTTCCGTTATAACCATGTTATAATGCAAAATAATAAAATCACCCGAACATCGAAACCGAACTTCAGTAAAAAAAAGTCTGGGTTCGGGTACCCTGTTAAATAATATGTGATATAATATTAATTGGTATTTAATATAAAGGCTTTATTACACTACACACTGACACCATCTATAGTAATACACTTGGCAATGGGAGGTCTGTATAAGGACGTCAAGACTAGAGTTGAGTGGACACCTGGATGTTCGGGTTTGACAGGTTCGGCCAAACTTCACAAAAAAGTTCAATTTCGGGACCCGAACTTGACTCGAACTTGACCCCGAACCCAAACCTCATTGAAGTCAATAGGGACCCGAACTTTGGAGCACTAAAATGGTTCTAGAAAAATAATAGAAAAGGCAAGAGGGTTACAAAAGGCAGCAAAATGTGGTTAAGAGCGTGGCAAGTTCTCTGCAAACAAATGTGGATTGGGAAATGATTTAAAATAACATAAAATATGTAAAAATAAAAAATAATAATCTTGATCTAGGAGGAGGAGGTCCATATGGAGTAGGAGGTTGAGGAGGCCGTGGATGTGGTGGTGTAGGTGTAAGCGGCCAGGGCCAGATTAACGTAGGGGCTGATGGAGCTGCAGCTCCAGGCCCCTACCATAAAATAGGCCCATCCGCCAGCCAAAAGGCCGTCGGGAGCGGCCCTCGCTAAAAGTCCTGTGTTGTACACAGCGCAGCGTCACACAGCACACAGACAATGCAGAGACGCTCACCTCACGCTTGCAGCAGGGAGCCTGAGGGAGGGACTGGGGAGGAGCGTAATCTGATGGAAGCTGCTTCTGCCAGCCCCTCCCCTCCCCGCCCACCAACCAATCAGAGCTGAGGCAAAGCAAGCACTAGCAGCTCTGAGTCCTCTGAGTAGTGCAGGGAGTCTAAAAATAGAAATGAATGGAATGAGTCTCAGGTTAATAGAATCTAAAGATCCGATTAGTTAGAGACTCATTCGATTCTTTGAGTTAAAAGAGCCGTGAGTCAGACTCTAGAACAGGTTACACTGAGGCTGTCGGCTGCTTTTGTTGCAGCAGTGATAAGATTAAGGGACAGAAGCAGAGTGATAAGAGAAGTGACAGATGACACAGAGTTTAGATTACAGGTTGAATTAATCCTTTAGGATCAAATTGGCTTCTCAGGAGATATATATGTTAAAGGCATCTCGTTCAGTAGCTATATAACTAAGGGTGGGTTCACATCTCCTTTAGGCCCCTTTCACACGAGCGAGTATTCCGCGCGGATGCGATGCGGGAGGTGAACGCATTGCACCCGCACTGAATACTGACCCATTCATTTCTATGGGGCTGTGCACACGAGCGGTGATTTTCACGCATCACTTTTGCGTTGCGTGAAAATCGCAGCATGCTCCTCTTTGTGCGTTTTTCACGTAACGCAGGCCCCATAGAAATGAATGGGGTTGCGTGAAAATCGCAAGCATCCGCAAGCAAGTGCGGATGCGGTGCGATTTTCACGCACGGTTGCTAGGAGACGATCGGGATGGAGACCCGAACCTTATTATTTTCCCTTATAACATGGTTATAAGGGAAAATAATAGCATTCTGAATACAGAATGCATAGTAAAACAGGGCTGGAGGGGTTAAAAAAAAATAAAAAGTAATTTAACTCACCTTTATCCACTTGCTCGCGTAGCCGGCATCTCCGTCTGACTCTTTTACTGTCTAGGACCTGTGGAGAGCATTAACTATAGTTTAAGGACCTGG
Source organism: Bufo bufo (assembly GCF_905171765.1). NCBI lineage: Eukaryota > Metazoa > Chordata > Amphibia > Anura > Bufonidae > Bufo > Bufo bufo. Next base: position 134,217,842 of record NC_053393.1, read on the forward strand.
GATGACGTCACTCCGGTCATCACATGGTACGTCACATGATCTTTTACCATGGTGATTCACCATGGTAAAAGATCATGTGACGTACCATGTGATGACCAGAGTGACGTCATCCCAGGTCCTTAAACTATAGTTAATGCTCTCCACAGGTCCTAGACAGTAAAAGAGTGAGACGGAGATGCCCGGCATCGCGAGCAAGTGGATTAAGGTGAGTTAAATGATTTTTTATTTTTTTTAACCCCCTCCAGCCCTGTTTTACTTAGCATTCTGTATTCAGAATGCTATTATTTTCCCTTATAACCATGTTATAAGGGAAAATAATACTATTTACAGAACACCGATCCCAAGCCCGAACTTCTGTGAAGAAGTTCGGGTTTGGGTACCAAACACGCGCGATTTTTCTCACGCGAGTGCAAAACGCATTACAAGGTTTTGCACTCGCGCGGAAAAATCGCGGGTGTTCCCGCAACGCACCCGGACATTTTTCCGCAATGCCCGTGTGAAAGAGGCCTTATGGATTCCGTTAAGTGGGGACTGTGGGGACTATTTTATTATCAGCCAGTGATTGTGTTACTGTAATACTGTTATCAATTCAGCACATAGTTTTCCCTGTGCTTTCAAATTTCACTTCACTTGGTTCGTTGTACTACTGTCAGTGTCAGACTGTTGTCACTGTGGGTAACAATGCACAGCAGACAACAATGCACACCACAGTGACAGCTCCTGAGTCCTCCTGTCCGGCGTCAGCCTCAGCTTCCCTTCACTATCACTATAATCAATCACTCTTCCTGATCCGGACTCACTCATTAGAGAGCTGAAGAGCCGACTGAGTCAGCAGCAGCAAGTGAATCGAATGGATAGCATCTGCGCATGCGCACTGGCACCTAGAGTCTTCGGTTCACTTGCGAGTCAGCTCAGCAGTCAGTGACTCAGCAAGTGAACCAAAGATCCGATTCATGAACCGATTCATCTGAAAGATCCGAACTTCCCATCACTATTGTACACAGCGCAGCGTGCAGGAGGGATAACCGCGGGCGCACTGAGGTCATATCCGGCGGGCCGTGGCATTACAGGAACAGCACCAGCTGCTCTGACGTCCTGCCGCCGGATATACGTCACAGGATATCCGGCGGCAGGACGTCAGAGCAGCTGGCGCGGTTCCTGTAATGCCGGCCCACCGGATATGACCTCAGTGCGCCCGCGGTTATACCTCCTGCACGCTGCGCTGTGTACAACCTGCTCAGCAGTTTCGACTAGCACACGGCCCACAGCGCTCAGCCACACCAGCTTGCGAGACAGCAGAAGCTTCTGGAGCAGGGCAGGTATCAGATAAACTCATCCAGTTGGAAGGGAGGGCAATCATAGTGCTGTTATGATTTATGGACACAGCTCTCAGCATGCTTAGCCAGCCTTCTTTCTGGCTTTGCATCTTGAGAGTCACAGTCCACAGGCTGTTTCTGAGCCTGTGGACTGTGACTCTCAAGAAGCACAGCCAGATAGAAGGCTGGCTAAGCATGCTGAGAACTGTGTCCATAAATCATAACAGCACTATGAAAATTACTGACTGGCTAAGCATGCTGAGAGCTCAGTCTAAATAACATAACACATTAAAGAAATTACTGTTTCTAGTTGCTAGTCCACAGCTAGTCCACAGCAGCTAGAAACAGTAATTTCTTTAAAGGGATTCTGTCACCAGGTTTGACCCCTGTCAGCTAAAAATATGCTGATGTTCAGGGCGTCTTCACGATTCCTAATGTGGGCTTATAAATGTCATCTGTGGGCTTATTTAGCTAAAAAACAGCTATTACTAACCTGTCAGTCAAACAAATAAGGTGCCCAAGGGGATGTTAATGGATGCAAGGTGCCGGCCGCACCCGCCGCCGTTCGTGCCCAGCGCCTTTCCGGACTTCTGCGCCGCCTCCTAATCCTCTGTGCCGCCTCTCGCTCTCCCTCCCTCCCCCCTCCTTCTGCTGTAAGATCTCGCGCTTGCGCACAGGGCTCTGCCTGATGCACCCATGCGGACTTCTCCATTTGGCTTCTTACAGCGAAGTGCGCATGCGCCAGCACTTCCCTCAACCCCTGTATGCGCGAGATCTTACAGCAGGAGGAGGGGGGAGGGAGGGAGAGCGAAAGGCGGCACAGAGGATTAGGAGGCGGCACAGAAGTCTGGAAAGGCGGCGCTGGGCACGAACGGCGGCGGGTGCGGCCGGCACCTTGCATCCATTAACATCCCCTTGGGCACCTTATTTGTTTGACTGACAGGTTAGTAAAAGCTGTTTTTTAGCTAAATAAGCCCACAGATGTCATTTATAAGCCCACATTAGGAATCGTGAAGACGCCCTGAACATCAGCATATTTTTAGCTGACAGGGGTGAAACCTGGTGACAGAATCCCTTTAATGTGTTATGTTATTTAGACACAGCTCTCAGCATGCTTAGCCAGCCTTCTATCTGACTGGCTAAGCATGCTGAGCGCTGTGTCCATAAATCATAACACAGCTCTATGAAAATGACTGTTTCTAGCTGCTGTTGTCCACAGTCCACAGCAGCTAGAAAACAGTAATCTTCATAGTCATGTTAAATGATCACTATAGTGTCAGGAAAACAAAGCGGTTTTCCTGACACTATAGTGCCCTGAGGGTGCCCCCACCCTCAGGGTCCCCCTCCCGTTGTCCCCCTCCATGTTGCCAAGATAGAAGCCAAATGAAGGGGTAGTTGCAGGAACAAAATACTTTAATGGTATCGATAAAATATATATGTAATTAAGACACTGAGTGCAGTTCCATAAAAAGGCCCAGCAAAATCCTCAGCACCAGGCCCATGATGCTCTTAATCCGGCTCTGAAGCGGCGGTGGAGGAGGTAGCCAACACTGTTTTTTTTTTATTTATTTTATTTTCTAATTTTTTATTGTTTAAATTTGGGCAGACCCCAAAACATTGGGAAATATAAAAAATAAAACAAAGAGAATGTGCGCTGGAGTACAACAATGACTGGATGAGGCCAGTATACATGTCTATTCTGCACAAGGTACGGACAAGTTTTGTGGGATCTCTGCCTGGTTCATTTTAATGAACGTGAGCTTGTCCACATTGGCTGTGGCCAGGCGGCTGCGCTTGTCTGTGATAACCCCCTCCTGCCGTGCTAAACAAACGTTCAGACAATACACTGGCTGCAGGGCAGGCCAGCACCTCCAAGGTGTAAAGAGCAAGCTCAGGCCATGGGCCCAATTTGGAGACCCAGAAGTTGAAGGGGGCAGACCCATCAGTCAGTACATGTAGGTGTGTGCACACATACTGCTCAACCATGTCACATGTCCCCGTGACGTCCACGAGCCAATCGGATATCTTCTCTATCAACTTTCGATGTTCTTTTATGCGCCTACCATGGGGATCATGGGTAACGGGGAATCAGGGTTCCATGCCGGAGTGGGAGCGTGAGAAGTGGCTACCACATCCAAGGGAGATCAATGGCTGAAATGTGATCGGGCGGAAATGTGGGACAAGTTATTGAAGCAGAAGCATCCAAGTAGAGGGGGGGCGCGGCAGATACCCACTCCCGAATTGGGGAGGTAGTGATGACAAATAACAATACATGATGCCCTATTATTGGAATGAGTAATAAAAAATTAAAGGGAATGTCACTGCAGGATTTTGGATTAGGAAACATTATACAGGAGAGGTCCTGCTGCCGCTTTGTTGACTCTAGATAAATTCTGCCTGATTGCACGTCCCCGTGACGTCCAGGATCCAATTGGATATCTTCTCTATCAACTTTCTATGTTCTTTTATGCGCCTACCATGGTGATCACGGGTAACGGGGAATCAGGGTTCCATGCCGGAGAGGGAGTGTGAGAAATGGCTACCACATCCAAGGGAGGTCAATGGCTGAAATGCTATCGGGAAGAAATGTGGGACAAGTTATTAAAGCGGAAGAATCGAATGAAAGGAGGGGGCGCGTGTCAATTAAAGACCAATTTTAGAAATTTAAGTCCCTGTCACCTAAGCAGAGCAGGGGTTTTTCAACTGCAAAAATGGGTTAATGTCACCCACCAATGGAACAGACGATTAAAAAAAATGTCGGTCCCTGTCAATCATGCAGAGCAGGGATTTGTATATGGCAAAAATGGTAAAATGTCACCTGAGAATGTAACAGACGATTTTTTGAAATTTAGGTCTCTGTCACCTATGCAGAGCAGGGGTTTATTCACGGCAAAACTGGGTTCATGTCACCCACCAATTGAACAGACAATTTTTAAAAAAAGAGGTCCCTGTCACCTATGCAGAGCAGGGGTTTGTATACGGCAAAAATGGTAAAATGTCACCTGAGAATGTAACAGACGCTTTTGCACCCTGCTCCCTCTTTTGCTGTGCTGGTGCCTCTGTGAGAGCACCTCCTCTTCCTCCAAACTGCACACGTCACTCGCATGACCTTGATTCCATGTGAAGTCTAGTACCTCATCATCCTCCACATCATCTTCTACCCAATCTTTACCCTTTCCCTCCTTGTCGGTCTTCAGACTGCAGAAAGCCGCAGCAGTTGGCACCTATGTTTTGTCATCATCAGAGACGTGCTGCGGTGGTCTTCCCATGTTCTCATCCTGAAACATAAGTGGCTGGGCATCAGTGCACTCAATCTCTTCACTTCTGGGGCAGGGCTATATGGATGGCCCACGGAAACCCTGCCAGCAGAGTCATCAAAAAGCATAAGAGACTGCTGCATGACTTGGGGCTCAAACTGCTTGGCTGATTTGCAAGGGGGTGAGTTGAAAGGCAGATGGCCATGGGCTGTAGGTGCCAATTCTGATCTTTCAGCAGGGGACTGGGTGGGAGACAGTGTGAAGAAACTGGAGGCACTGTCAGCCACCCAATCTACTATCACCTGAACTTGTTCTGGACTCGCCATTCGTACTGTCCTAAATGATGTGTAGGCCACAAATGTACTTTTCAGCGCAAAAGATGAGAATTTGTCACCCAACAATGTAACAGACGCATTTGTGAAATTTATTTCCCTGTCCGCTATGTAGAGCAGGGTTATATCACAGCCAAAAATTGGTGAATGTCACCCAACAATGTAACAGACAAATTAGTGAAATATATTTCCCTGTCCGCTATGTAGAGCAGGGGTATTTCACAGCCAAAAATTTGGGAATGTCACCCAACAATGTATCAGACGAATTTGACCTAAAATAACATAAAGTACGCAGGGCCGTCTTTACCGCAGGGCAAAAGGGGCAGCTGCCCCGGGCCCAGTTGCTCCTGGGGGGCCCAAGCAGCATTTTACTTGGATTTTACTTGGGCCCCCTATATTTTGTTGCCGCCGCCGCCCGCCGGCCATGTAACATAACAAAGTCATGGTCCGGACTATAGAAAGAGAGAGTGAGGAGGGGGCGGGGCCCGGGGCCGCTCTGCGCTCCGCTCTGCTGCCTGGCCTGCCTGTCTCTTTAACAGAGCAGACCAGTGGCTGCTGGAGCGTGATGCAGCTGCCGCACAGGCTGAGAGAAGAAGGAGGCGGAGCCCCAGCCGGCAGCCACAACAGACAGCCTGAGCCAGCCAAGCAACTGAACTTACAGGTATTTGGTAGCCATGGGGGTAGGGGGGCTCATATAGGACAGGGGGGGCTCATATAGGACAGGGGGGGCTCATATAGGACGGGGGGGCTCATATAGGACGGGGGGGGCTCATATAAGACGGGGGGGCTCATATAGGACAGGGGGGGGCTCATATAGGACAGGGGGGGCTCATATAGGACGGGGGGGCTCATATAGGACGGGGGGGCTCATATAGGACCGGGGGGGCTCATATAGGACGGGGGGGGGCTCATATAGGACAAGGGGGGCTCATATAGGACAGGGGGGCTCATATAGGACAGGGGGGGGCTCATATAGGACAGGGGAGGGGGGGCTCATATAGGACAGACAGGGGGGGGCTCATATAGGACAGGGGGGGGCTCATATAGGACAGGGGGGGCTCATATAGGACAGGGGGACAGTGTGTGCTTTCCTGCTACTACATCAACCCCCCCCCCCCCCAGGGATCTTGGGGGCATTAAGGGTTGGACTTTAACTCCTTGCTGCTGATGTTGAGTGTGCCAGTGTGTGTGTCCGTCCCTGTGTGTGTGTGTCCGTCCCTGTGTGTGTGTGTCCGTCCCTGTGTGTGTGTGTCCGTCCCTGTGTGTGTGTCCGTCCCTGTGTGTGTGTGTGTCCGTCCCTGTGTGTGTGTGTCTCTCCCTGTGTGTATCACCATGCCCACAGTGTTCCTATGTCTTGACGCAGCTGCTTCAGAACGTTCTGTGCGGGACAAGAGGAAGAAGATGGAAGAGGAGGCAGCGCCAGCATGGAGTCCGTGCGATAGACACAGGGAGGCACACTAAGGACGAAGGTAACACTTCCACATGATCTACACTAGTGTTATCTGTGGATTTACATAGGACTGCAGGTAACACTACTACATTATTTAGCACTAGTGTTATCTGTGGTTTTACATAGGACTGCAGGTAACACTACTACATTATTTAGCACTAGTGTTATCTGTGGTTTTACATAGGACTGCAGGTAACACTACCACAAGGTTAGCTCGCACAGGGCGCCTGAACACCTAAGGCCGGCCCTGGCTGCGCACCCCAGCGCCAAAGGATGACGTCACTGATGTAATATGCCTCTTATATGTGGAGAGCGGTGATGTCACAGATGTAATATATCACCTATATATGGACAGCAATGATGTCACTGATGTAATATATTACTTATAAGAGATATATTACATCAGTGACATCACCACTCTCCACACATAAGTAATATATTACATCAGTGACATCATTGCTGTCCACATATACCGGTAAGTAATATATTACATCAGTGACATCACCGCTCATCACATATATGTGGAGAGCGGTGATGTCACTGATGTAATATATCGCCTATATGTGGACAGCGGTAATGTCACTGATGTAATATATCACTTATATGTGGAGAGTGTTCATGTCACTGATGTAAAATATCACTTATATGTGGAGAGCGGTGATGTCACTGATGTAATATAACATTATATGTGGAGAGCGGTTATGTCACTGATGTAATATATCATTATATGTGGAGAGTGTTCATGTCACTGATGCAATACAGCGCTCCAGATGGCGAGCAAAATGGTCGCCAATGTGCCTTAAAATTTGCAGATGGCGACAAGACTTGTCATAGACTACAGGCCTGAGGTCTATTTGGTAGTGAAATCTCAGCGCAGGCAGGCGTGATGATGTCATCACGCCCGCCTGTGCCAGGACGCGGTGGGGTGTGCGCGTCTGCGTTGCACCATCCCTCGCCGTACCAGCAGCTAGTGAGCGCCAGTGAAAGGAAACAGGTGAGTATACGATTTTCGCTTTTTTTTAAGGTGTGGGAAGGCGGGATCCAGGGGGCCAAAGTAAATTCTTGCCCAGGGTCCAATCAATATTAAAGACGGCCCTGAAAGTACGTAAAAATAAAAAATTATAATCTTGATCTAGGAGGTGGAGGTCCATATAGAGTAGAAGAGACCAAAAAAAGGAAGAGACCACTGTGGTACTCAGCAGAAGTGGACAAAATCATTAAAAACAAAAAGATAGCATTTAGGAATTATAAAAAAAAAAAAAACGAGGATGACAGACAAATTTATAAGATTAGGCAGAGAGAGGCCAAACAAGTTATAAGAGCTTCCAAAGCACAGGCAGAAGAGAAATTAGCTCAGTCAGGAAAAAAAGGCGATAAGGCATTCTTCAGATACATAAATGAAAAAAGGAAACTAAAACAAGGAATTACCAAATTAAAAACAAAAGAAGGAATGTATATAGAAGAAGATAAAGAACTAGCTGACTGCCTCAATGAATATTTCTGTTCAGTTTTTACAAAGGAAAATGAAGGAGAAGGACCTCAGTTAGGAAAGAAGACTAATGAATCTTTTGATGCATGTGTCTTTACAGAGGAAGAGGTTCTAAGTCAGCTGTCTAAAATTAATACAAATAAGTCACAGGGGCCTGATGGGATACACCCAAAGCTATTAAAAGAGCTCAGCGTTGAACTAGCAAAACCATTAACAGATTTATTTAACCAATCGCTGGCAACAGGAGTCGTCCCAGAAGATTGGAAATTAGCAAATGTTGTGCCCATTCACAAGAAAGGTAGTAGGGAGGAATCGGGCAACTATAGGCCAGTAAGCCTGACATCAATAGTGGGGAAATTAATGGAAACCATACTTAAGGAGAGGATTGTGGACCATCTAAAATCCCATTGATTGAAAGATGAAAAACAGCATGGGTTTACTTCAGGGAGATCATGTCAAACTAATCTTATTGATTTTTTCGATTGGGTGACTAAAATAATAGATGGAGGAGGTGCAGTAGACATCGCTTATCTAGACTTTAGTAAGGCTTTTGATACTGTCCCACATAGAAAGCTTATCAATAAAGTGCAGTCTTTGGGCTTGGACTCCCATATTGTTGAATGGATTAGGCAGTGGCTGAGGGACAGGCAACAGAGGGTTGTAGTCAATGGAGTATATTCAGACCAAGATCTTGTTACCAGTGGGGTACCTCTGGGATCTGTTCTGGGACCCATATTGTTTAATATCTTTATCAGCGAAATTGCAGAAGGCCTCGATGGTAAGGTGTGTCTTTTTGCTGATGACACAAAGATTTGTAACAGGGTTGATGTTCCTGGAGGGATACACCAAATGGAAAAGGACTTAGGAAAACTAGAGGAATGGTCAAAAATATGGCAACTAAAATTTTATGTGGATAAGTGCAAGATAATGCACCTGGGACGTAAAAACCCAAGAGCAGAATATAAAATCAGTGATACAGTCCTAACCTCAGTATCTGAGGAAAGGGATTTAGGGGTCATTATTTCAGAAGACTTAAAGGCAGGCAGACAATGTCATAGAGCAGCAGGAAATGCTAGCAGAATGCTTGGGTGTATAGGGAGAGGAATAACCAGTAGAAAGAGGGAGGTGCTCATGCCGCTCTACAGAGCACTAGTGAGACCTCATTTGGAGTATTGTGCTCAGTACTGGAGACCATATCTCCAGAAGGATATTGATACTTTGGAGAGAGTTCAGAGAAGAGCTACTAAACTGGTACATGGATTGCAGGATAAAACTTACCAGGAAAGATTAAAGGACCTTAACATGTATAGCTTGGAAGAAAGACGAGACAGAGGGGATATGATAGAAACTTTTAAATACATAAAGGGAATCAACAAGGTAAAAGAGGAGAGAATATTTAAAAGAAGAAAAACTGCTACAAGAGGACATAGTTTTAAATTAGGGGGCAAAGGTTTAAAAGTAATATCAGGAAGTATTACTTTACTGAGAGAGTAGTGGATGCATGGAATAGCCTTCCTGCAGAAGTGGTAGCTGCAAATACAGTGGAGGAGTTTAAGCATGCATGGGATAGACATAAGGCCATCCTTCATATAAGATAGGGCCAGGGGCTATCCATAGTATTTAGTATATTGGGCAGACTGGATGGGCCAAATGGTTCTTATCTGCCGACACATTCTATGTTTCTATGTTTCTATGGATGTAGCGGTGTAGGTGGAAGCTGCGGTGTAGGAGGAGGAGGTAGCCAACCCTGGTATTTTTATTTTTTTTGTCGTTTAAATTAGGGTACACCCCAAAACATTGGTAAATATAAAAAATAAAACAATGAGAAAGTGCGCTGGAGTATAAAAATGGCTGGGTGAGGCCGGTATACATGTCTATTCTGCACAAGGTATAGACAAGTCCTGTTGGATCCATGCCTGGTTCATTTTATTGAAAGTGAGCTTGTCCACATTGGCTGTGGACAGGTGGCTGCGCTTGTCTGTGATAACGCCCCCTGCCGTGCTAAACATACATTCAGATAATACACTGGCTACAGGGCAGGCCAGCACCTCCAAGGCGCAAAGGGCAAGCTCAGGCCATGTGCCCAATTTGGAGACCCAGAAGTTGAAGGGGGCAGACCCGTCATTCAGTACGTGTAGGCGTGTGTACACATACTGCTCCACCATGTTGCTGAAAAGCTGCCTCCTGCTAAGACATTCCATATCAGCTGGTGGTGCTGGTTGTTGTGGCGTTCTGACAAAGCTTTTCCACATTTCGGCCATGTTAACCCTGCCTTCTGAGGTGCCGGCGGTGACCCAGCTGTGTTGGCGACCTCTTCCTCCTCTGCCTTCGCCTTATGCTTCCACTGTGACCCCGCTGTCAGGTGGGAATGCCATCAGCAGCGCATCTACCAGCGTGTGCTTGTACTCGCGCATCTTATGATCACGCTCCAGTGACGGAATTAAGGACGGTACGTTGTCCTTGTAATGGGGATCCAGCAGTGTGGCCACCCAGTAATCAGCACAAATTAGAATGTGGGCAACTCGGCGGTCGTTGCGGAGACACTGCAGCATGTAATTGCTCATGTGTGCCAGGCTGCAGTGGCGTCTCTAGCTTTCAAATTTTGGGGGGGCACACTGGGGGCCAGGACAAAAGTAGGGGGGGCAGCTATAACAATGATACATTTACACAAGTACGCTTAGAAATGCTACAATACTTTACCCAATACCTAAAACCGCAACAGGGAAGAAAAGTCCAGCTGTCTGTGGATGACACTTTTATAGAGAGGGGGATCTGTGGATGACACTGCTATGGGGGGATCTGTGGATGCCACATACCGTATATAGCATCTTATGCTATATGTGTCATCCCCAGATCCACCCCATGACAGTGTCATCCCCATTTCCCCCTCCATAACAGTGTCATCCACAGATCTCCCTCCCTATAACAGTGTCATCCACAGATCTCCCTCCCTATAACAGTGTCATCCACAGATCTCCCTCCTATAACAGTGTCATCCACAGATCTCCCTCCCCGCCCCTCACAGGAGTGTACATATATAAAAAAAGCATATTTCACATGAACACTTACAGTTACTTGGCTTGGCCCTTGGGGATCTCGGACGCCACTTCAACACTTTGGCCGGGGGCTCGGCGGAGCTGATGTTGTGTTTTATCCTAATGAGAAAGATTTCATAATAAGGATTTGGAGAAGGGGCAGAGGGATAGCAGAGCAGGGAGAGGCTGGTGCTGCTACTAGGGGGTCATACCATGGGGGAGTAATAAAACCCACCATAATGCCCCCCAGTAGAAAGAATTCTCTTTATAATGTGCAAAACATACCCCCTTGTAATGCCCCCAGTTGAGCTAATGTCCCCCATAATGTGCCAGTATAAAATACCCCTATATAGTGCCCCAGTAAATGGCTCCATAGTGCTCCTCTCCCCCCTTCCTGCTAGTGCCCCCCATAATGTACCAGTATAAAATGCCCCATATATCGTGCCCCAGTAGATGCCCTCAGTGTCCCCCATAATTTGCAAGTATAAAATACCCCTTCTTAGTGCCCCCCGTAGATGACTCCATAGTACTCCTGTCTCCCCTTCTCCATAGTACCCACCATAATGTGTCCCAGTATAAAATGCTACTGTACAGAGCCCCCCATATAAAACACCCCTTCTTTGTGGCCTCAGTAGATGCCCCTATAGTGCCCACCAATAATGTGCCAGTAATAAGTGCCCTCAATAACGTGCCACTGCCAGTAACAAGAGCCCCCCAATGTGCCAGTAACAAGAGCCCCATCACGTGCCAGTAATAAGCCCCCCATCACGTGCCAGTAATAAGCCCCCCATCACGTGCCAGTAATAAGCCCCCCATCACGTGCCAGTAATAAGCCCCCCATCACGTGCCAGTAATAAGCCCCCCATCACGTGCCAGTAATAAGCCCCCCATCACGTGCCAGTAACAAGAGCCCCCATCACGTGCCAGTAATAAGCCCCCCATCACGTGCCAGTAATAAGCCCCCCATCACGTGCCAGTAATAAGCCCCCCATCACGTGCCAGTAATAAGCCCCCCATCACGTGCCAGTAATAGGCCCCCCCATTACGTGCCAGTAATAAGCCCCCCCATTACGTGCCAGTAATAAGCCCCCCATTACGTGCCAGTAATAAGCCCCCCATTACGTGCCAGCAATAAGCCCCCCATTACGTGCTTGTAATAAGCCCCCCATTACGTGCCAGTATTAAGCCCCCCCATCCCTTGCCAGTATTAAGCCCCCCATCATGTGCCAGTATTAAGTCCCCCCATCATCATGTGCCAGTATTAAGCCCCCCCCATCATCATGTGCCAGTATTAAGCCCCCCCATCATCATGTGCCAGTATTAAGCCCCCCCATCATGTGCCAGTATTAAGCCCCCCCATTGTAATAAGCCCCCCCATTGTAATAAGCCCCCCATTGTAATAAGCCCCCATTGTAATAAGCCCTCCTCATTGTAATAAGCCCCCCCATTGTAATAAGCCCCCCTCATTGTAATAAGCCCCCCATTGTGATAAGCCCCCCTCATTGTAATAAGCCCCCCCCATTGTAATAAGCCCCCCTCATTGTAATAAGCCCCCCATTGTAATAAGCCCCCCATTGTAATAAGCCCCCTCATTGTAATAAGCCCCCCCATTGTAATAAGCCCCCCTCATTGTAATAAGCCCCCCATTGTAATAAGCCCCCCTCATTGTAATAAGCCCCCCTCATTGTAATAAGCCCCCCCATTGTAATAACCCCCCCCCCCATTGTAATAAGCCCCCTCCATTGTAATAAGCCCCCCCATTGTAATAAGCCCCCTCATTGTAATAAGCCCCCCCATTGTAATAAGCCCCACTCATTGTAATAACCCCCCCATTGTAATAAGCCCCCCCATTGTAATAAGCCCCCCTCATTGTAATAAGTCCCCCCATTGTAATAAGCCCCCCCATTGTAATAAGCCCCCCCATTGTAATAAGCCCCCCATTGTAATAAGCCCCCCTCATTGTAATAAGTCCCCCCACTGTAATAAGCCCCCCTCATTGTAATAAGCCCCCCCATTGTAATAAGCCCCCCTCATTGTAATAAGTCCCCCCATTGTAATAAGCCCCCCTCATTGTAATAAGTCCCCCCATTGTAATAAGCCCCCCCATTGTAATAAGTCCCCCCATTGTAATAAGCCCCCTCATTGTAATAAGCCCCCCCATTGTAATAAGCCCCCCCTCATTGTAATAAGTCCCCCCATTGTAATAAGCCCCCCCATTGTAATAAGCCCCCCATTGTAATAAGCCCTCCTCATTGTAATAAGCCCCCCCCATTGTAATAAGCCCCCCCATTGTAATAAGTCCCCCCATTGTAATAAGCCCCCCCCCATTGTAATAAGCCCCCCCCACATTGTAATAAGCCCCCCCCCAATGCCAGTAACACTATTGTAAAAAAAAAAAACAACAAAAAAAACACTTATACTTACCTCAGTGTCAGCGATGCGATGCAGACTCTTCCTGTGTCCCGCGCTGTAAGGCTCGGGCGGTGCGATGACGTCATCGCCCCGCCTTCGCCGGCCTCTGATAGGCTGCCGGCCTAGTGCCTGCAGCCTATCAGAGGAAGGGGAAGGGACACGCCTCTCCCTCCCCTGCACCTCCGCTGGCACAGGCAGATTACTAAGGAATGAGTGCAATGGAAGCGCTCATCTCCCTGTGCCCGGCGGCGGCTCACTTGGGGGGGCATTTTAGTTGGGGGGGCACATGGGGGGGCACAGCATGATGTAGGGGGGGCCGTGGCCCCCTCTGGCCCCCCCCTGGCGACGCCACTGCCAGGCTGCCCAGAGGCAACGACAAGCTGTTCTCTGTGGGAGGTGTATCGTCTGTGTCCTCTGTATCCCCCCAATCACACACCAGTGATGGCCATGAGATGGTTTTGGTGCCACCCTGCTGTGAACACGCTTCCACCTCCTCCATCTCCTCATCCTTCACCTTGTCATCCTCCAGATGGCATTTGTGGGTGCAGGAACCCACCCTCGGAGCCACTTGTGAATGACTGGCCTGAAACCCTTGTAAATGATCCCTCTTCCTCCTCCTACTGTCCACATCCTCTTCCATCATCGCCCGAAGCTTTTTTTATGGAGGCATAGAAGTGGGATAGTAACGCTGAGAATGGTATCATTGGCACTGGCCATGTTGGTGGAGTACTCGAAACAGCGCAACAAGGCACACAGGTCTCGCATGGAGGCCCACTCATTGGTGGTGAAGTGGTGCTGTTCCGCAGAGCAGCTCACCCGTGCATGCTGCAGCTGAAATTTCACTATCGACTGTTTCTGCTCGCACAGTCTGGCCAGCATGTGCAAGGTGGAGTACCACCTTGTGCGAACATCGCGGTGAGCGGGAAAGCTGAAGTTACGCAGCAGCTCTGACAGGCGAGCAGCAGCAGGGTGAGAACGCCGAAAGCACGCACACACTTTCTGCAGCAACTCTGAAATATTGGGGTAATTTTTCAGGAATTTCTGCACCACCAAATTCAGCACATGCGCCAGGCAAACAGATAAGTTTTAAAACTGTCTGCTTTCGTTTACCCCTGGTTGTGCTGAATTTGTTGGTGAAGGTGTTACGCTGACCGGATGAGGAGCCGGTAGAGGATGAGGAAGCGGAGTAGGAGGAGAAAGCAACAGGAGGCAAAGAGAAACGCCCTGCAATCCTCGGTGGTGGAACGACATGCGCCAAACTGCTATCCGCCTCATGCACAGCCGCCACTGCATTTACCCAGTGTGCTGTTATGGAGATATAACGTCCCTGACCGTGCTTACTGGTCCACGTATCCATAGTTAGGTGGACCTTGCCACAGATGGCGTTGCGGAGTGCACACCTGATTTTGGCCCCCACTTGGTTGTGCAATAAGCGATGGCTCACCTGGAAAAGTAGTGGCGGCTGGGAACGACATACTGTGGGACAGCCACCGCCATAAGGTTTTTAAAACTCTCCGTCTCCACCAGAAGGAATGACAGCATTTCAAAGGCCAGGAATTTTGAAATGCTGGCAGTTAGGGCCAGGGATCGCAGGTGGGTAGGGGAGTACTTCCTCTTTCGCTCCAGTGTTTGGGAGATAGACAGCTGAATGCTTCCATGGGACATTGTGGAGATGCTTAGTGATCGAGGTGGTGGCGTTGCTGGCACATCCTCTGTTTGCGGGGTGGCAGGTGCCACTGTCACTCCAGAGGGGGATGAAAAGGCTGAGACTGCAGCAGAAGAGGAAGCAGGAAGAGCCAGAGACCTTTCTTGGTTTTTGAGGTGTCTAATCCACTGCAGCTTGTACTTTGCACTTTGATGCCTGGTCATGCAGGTTGTGCTCAGGTTGAGAACGTTTATGCCTCGCTTCAGTCTCTGATTGCACAGCGTGCAAACCACTTGTGTCTTGTCGTCAGCACATTGTCTGAAGAACTGCCACGACAGGGAACTCCTTTGGTGTCACTCGCATGACCTTGATTCCATGTGGGGTCGAGGACCTCATTGTCCTCCGCATCATCATCTCAGACTGCTTGGCTGATTTGCAAGGGGGTGAGGTGAAAGACTGATGGTCATGGGCTGCAGGTGCCAACTCTGATCTTTCAGCAAAGGACTGGGTGGAAGACAGGGGCGTAGCTAGAAATGCATGGGCCCCATAGCAAAAATAATTTTATGACCCCCCCCCCCACTGCCATCCACAGATCCCCCTCCCCTAAACAGTGCCATCCACAGATCCCCCTCCCCTAAACAGTGCCATCCACAGATCCCCCTCCCCTAAACAGTGCCATCCACAGATCCCCCTCCCCTAAATAGTGCCATCCACAGATCCCCCTCCTCGACGCTCACAGGAGCACATTTATAAACTAATTAGTAACTTGAACTTTAATCATTGACATTGCTGAATGCTGATCTCTTTACTTGCATTGGATACCTTACTCTGTCTTAGCTCTGGTAACGGTACAGCAGGCAGTGCGGGCGGCGCTCACTCACTGACGTCACGCGCCTGCGCCGCCTAGTGGGAGGAGCAGGCGCGTGATGTCAGTGAGTGAGCGCCGCCTAGTGGGAGGAGCAGGCGCGTGACGTCAGTGAGTGAGCGCCGCCCGCACTGCCTGCTGTACCGTTACCAGAGCTAAGACAGAGTAAGGTATCCAATGCAAGTAAAGAGATCAGCATTCAGCAATGTCAATGATTAAAGTTCAAGTTACTAATTAGTTTATAAATGTGCTCCTGTGAGCGTCGAGGAGGGGGATCTGTGGATGGCACTGTTTAGGGGAGGGGGATCTGTGGCTGGCACTGTTTAGGGGAGGGGGATCTGTGGATGGCACTGTTTAGGGGAAGGGGATCTGTAGATGGCACTGTTTAGGGGAGGGGGATCTGTGGATGGCACTGTTTAGGGGAGGGGGATTTGTGGATGGCACTGGGGGGGGCATAACATTATTTTTGCTATGGGGCCCATTTTATAAATGTGCTCCTGTGAGCGGCGTGGCCCTGTATATTCTAACCTCCAGGCAAGCGTCCCCGTCACCATGGGAGCGCCTGGGGGTTAGAATATGATCGGATCTTCCTTACTCAGTGGCCTGGCTGGAGCCTCCCCAGCCTCTGTGTCGGCCCGGCCCTGCGTGCGCCCTGCTCCAGTCCAGTCCTGATTCCTCCCCAGCCAAGCCTGGGCAGCGGACCGCCCGCGCCCCGCCCACTACACTAGTGTAGTGGGCGGGCGGTCCGCGGCTCAGGCCTGGCTGCCTGTTTGTAGTGTGTAAAAAAAAAAATATATAAAAAAAATAAAAAATCGGGCCCCCAGTGGCGTAGGGCCCCATAGCCACTGCTATGGTTTCTATGGCGATCCCTACGCCACTGGTGGAAGACAATGTGAAGGAACTGGAGGCACTGTCAGCCACCCAATCTACTATCACCTGTACTTGTTCTGGCCTCACCATTCGTAGAGCCACATTCGGCCCTACCAAATAACGCTGAAGGTTCTGTCGCCTACTCACACCGAAGGAAGGTGTTTCATTTGTGCGTGTAGCTGCCACAGATCGACCACATCCTCTCCCTGCAACAGGAGCTACACTAACACCAGCAGCACCACGACCAGGACCACGTCCCTTATTTGACGCTCTCCTCATTCTTGACGCTCCCACAAACTAACAGATGGTTTATGCCAGGCGACAATGTAACCACCAATAGTCAACAATTAAGCTCACTGACAGTAAGGCTGTGCCGGTGTATGACGGTTGTATTGGACTGTCAGAAATGCAGCAAAGGCCGCAAATGTAGTATCTAGCACAAAATGGGTGTTTTTTTCAAACCACAATATAACAGCAGTATTTAACGGTTGTATTGGACTGTCAGAAATGCAGCAAAGGCCGCAAATGTAGTATCTAGTAGTGATGGACGAACATCTGCCAGGACGGTTCGGGAACGCGATCGCGATCAAATGATCGTGAACAGCAAGTTCGTGGCTGGTCCCATTCATTTTAATGGCAGGCGAACCTGAAAAACCTTTAGCTCATATTTTCAGCCAAGAAATAATTACTAGAAGTGCACAAATAGTCCCACAACATGGACAGTGACATACCAGATGTATTATTCGAATTTGCGATCTCCATTCATTATTTTTTTCAATGCGAAATATCGGCAATATAATTTTTGCGTACACGCATGCGCAAATGCACTATACAGCACCCAAATTTACAAAGAAAGTATATTGGTATATAACACCCCGTTTCAATCAGTTTTTTTGTGGGGCGAATGGTATATCACACCAGTAGAAATTATTTGTTCCAATAACGCTTGTCCCTTTATATACCTGCGGTATCGCAGCAGAACCGCACACAACTGCCGCACAATACAAATGCACTATAATATATTTTCTATGTTAGAAAGTATATTAGAACATTATACAAGGAAGGCAATCCATTAGAATATACATAAAGATAAAACGTAACCTTTGATAATGTTACTATGCGGGTCCATTAACGCGTCCGTAAAACACAGACACTGGCGATGTGCATTCCGCAATTTGCGGACCGTACATCGCCGACACTATAATAGAAAATGCTTAATCTTGTCCGCAATTGCGGGAAAGAATAGAACATGTTCTATTTTTTGCGGAAACGGAAGCACGGATGCGGAAGTGCGGATCCGCAAATGCGGATGCGGACAGCACATTCCGGGCCCATTGAAAATGAATGGGTCTGCACCAAATTGGGGGATGGTTGCTGCTGAAGATCATGGAAGACACAAGGAACCTTAGAAGAAGATTCCTAACCTTCAACAATGATACTTTATGGACTTTTATATTCACACATGGACAATAGATTAACCACCTCCGGACTGCCGTACGCAGCGACGCGTCCTGGAGGTGGTTGATTGATTCCGAAAGGACGCGCCGGCGCGTCCTCTCGCGAGACGCGAGATTTCCTGTGAACGCGCGCACACAGGCGCGCGCGCTCACAGGAACGGAAGGTAAGAGAGTGGATCTCCAGCCTGCCAGCGGCGATCGTTCGCTGGCAGGCTGGAGATGTGATTTTTTTAACCCCTAACAGGTATATTAGATGCTGTTTTGATAACAGCGTCTAATATACCTGCTACCTGGTCCTCTGGTGGTCCCCTTTGTTTGGATCGACCACCAGAGGACACAGGTAGCTCAGTAATATGTTGCACCAAGCACCACTACACTACACCCCCCCCCCCCCGTCACTTATTAACCCCTTATTCACCCTTGATCACCCTTGATCACCCCTGATCACCCCATATAGACTCCCTGATCACCCCCTGTCATTGATTACCCCCCTGTCATTGATCACCTCCCTGTAAAGCTCCATTTAGACGTCCGCATGATTTTTACGGATCCACTGATAGATGGTTCGGATCCGCAAAACGCATACGGACGTCTGAATGGAGCCTTACAGGGGCGTGATCAATGACTGTGGTGATCACCCCATATAGACTCCCTGATCACCCCCCTGTCATTGATCACACCCCTGTAAAGCTCCATTCAGACGTCCGCATGATTTTTACGGATCCACTGATAGATGGATCGGATCCGCAAAACGCATACGGACGTCTGAATGGAGCCTTACAGGGGCGTGATCAATGACTGTGGTGATCACCCCATATAGACTCCCTGATCACCCCCCTGTCATTGATTACCCCCCTGTCATTGATCACCTCCCAGTAAAGCTCCATTTAGACGTCCGCATGATTTTTACGGATCCACTGATAGATGGTTCGGATCCGCAAAACGCATACGGACGTCTGAATGGAGCCTTACAGGGGCGTGATCAATGACTGTGGTGATCACCCCATATAGACTCCCTGATCACCCCCCTGTCATTGATCACACCCCTGTAAAGCTCCATTCAGACGTCCGCATGATTTTTACGGATCCACTGATAGATGGATCGGATCCGCAAAACGCATACGGACGTCTGAATGGAGCCTTACAGGGGCGTGATCAATGACTGTGGTGATCACCCCATATAGACTCCCTGATCACCCCCCTGTCATTGATTACCCCCCTGTCATTGATCACACCCCTGTAAAGCTCCATTCAGGCGTCCGCATGATTTTTACGGATCCACTGATAGATGGATCGGATCCGCAAAACGCATACGGACGTCTGAATGGAGCCTTACAGGGGCGTGATCAATGACTGTGGTGATCACCCCATATAGACTCCCTGATCACCCCCCTGTCATTGATTACCCCCCTGTCATTGATCACACCCCTGTAAAGCTCCATTCAGACGTCCGCATGATTTTTACGGATCCACTGATAGATGGATCGGATCCGCAAAACGCATACGGACGTCTGAATGGAGCCTTACAGGGGCGTGATCAATGACTGTGGTGATCACCCCATATAGACTCCCTGATCACCCCCCTGTCATTGATTACCCCCCTGTCATTGATCACACCCCTGTAAAGCTCCATTCAGACGTCCGCATGATTTTTACGGATCCACTGATAGATGGATCGGATCCGCAAAACGCATACGGACGTCTGAATGGAGCCTTACAGGGGCGTGATCAATGACTGTGGTGATCACCTTATATAGACTCCCTGATCACCCCCCTGTCATTGATTACCCCACTGTCATTGATCACACCCCTGTAAAGCTCCATTCAGATGTCCGCATGATTTTTACGGATCCACTGATAGATGGATCGGATCCGCAAAACGCATACGGACGTCTGAATGGAGCCTTACAGGGGCGTGATCAATGACTGTGGTGATCACCCCATATAGACTCCCTGATCACCCCCCTGTCATTGATTACCCCCCTGTCATTGATCACACCCCTGTAAAGCTCCATTCAGACGTCCGCATGATTTTTACGGATCCACTGATAGATGGATCGGATCCGCAAAACGCATACGGACGTCTGAATGGAGCCTTACAAGGGCATGATCAATGACTGTGGTGATCACCCCATATAGACTCCCTGATCACCCCCCTGTCATTGATCACCCCCCTGTAAGGCTCTATTCAGAAATTTTTTTGGCCCAAGTTAGCGGAAATTATATATTTTTTTCTTACAAAGTCTCATATTCCACTAACTTGTGTCAAAAAATAAAATCTCACATGAACTCACCATACCCCTCACGGAATCCAAATGCGTAAAATTTTTTAGACATTTATATTCCAGACTTCTTCTCACGCTTTAGGGCCCCTAGAATGCCAGGGCAGTATAAATACCCCACATGTGACCCCATTTCGGAAAGAAGACACCCCAAGGTATTCCGTGAGGGGCATATTGAGTCCATGAAAGATTGAAATTTTTGTCCCAAGTTAGCGGAAAGGGAGACTTTGTGAGAAAAAAAAAAAAAATAATCAATTTCTGCTAACTTGTGCCAAAAAAAAAAATTCTATGAACTCACCATGCCCCTCATTGAATACCTTGGGGTGTATTCTTTCCAAACTGGGCTCACATCTGGGGTATTTATACTGCCCTGGCATTCTAGGGGCCCTAAAGCGTGAGAAGAAGTCTGGGATCCAAATGTCTAAAAATGCCCTCATAAAATGAATGTGGGCCCCTTTGCGCATCTAGGCTGCAAAAAAGTGTCACACATGTGGTATCGCCGTACTCAGGAGAAGTTGGGCAATGTGTTTTGGGGTGTCATTTTACATATACCCATGCTGGGTGAGATAAATATCTTGGTCAAATGCCAACTTTGTATAAAGAAAATGGGAAAAGTTGTCTTTTGCCGAGATATTTCTCTCACCCAGCATGAGTATATGTAAAAAGACACCCCAAAACACATTCCCCAACTTCTCCTGAATACGGCGATACCACATATGTGACACTTTTTTGCAGCCTAGGTGGGCAAAGGGGCCCACATTCCAAAGAGCACCTTTAGGATTTCACAGGTCATTTACCTACTTACCACACATTAGGGCCCCTGGAAAATGCCAGGGCAGTATAACTACCCCACAAGTTACCCCATTTTGGAAAGAAGACACCCCAAGGTATTCCGTGAGGGGCATGGCGAGTTCCTAGGATTTTATATTTTTTGTCACAAGTTAGCGGAAAATGATGATTTTTTTTTTTTTCCCTTACAAAGTCTCATATTCCACTAACTTGTGACAAAAAATAAAAACTTCCATGAACTCACTATGCCCATCACGAAATACCTTGGGGTGTCTTCTTTCCAAAATGGGGTCACTTGTGGGGTAGTTATACTGCCCTGGCATTCTAGGGGCCCAAATGTGTGGTAAGAAGTTTGAAATCAAAATGTGTAAAACATGACCGGTGAAATCCGAAAGGTGCTCTTTGGAATATGGGCCCCTTTGCCCACCTAGGCTGCAAAAAAGTGTCACACATCTGGTATCTCCGTACTCAGGAGAAGTTGGGCAATCTGTTTTGGGGTGTCATTTTACATATACCCATGCTGGGTGAGAGAAATATCTTGGCAAAAGACAACTTTTCCAATTTTTTTATACAAAGTTGGCATTTGACCAAGATATTTATCTCACCCAGCATGGGTATATGTAAAATGACACCCTAAAACACATTGCCCAACTTCTCCTGAATACGGAGATACCAGATGTGTGACACTTTTTTGCAGCCTAGGTGGGCAAAGAAGACACCCCAAGGTATTCCGTGAGGGGCATGGCGAGTTCCTAGAATTTTTATTTTTTGTCACAAGTTAGTGGAAAATGATGATTTTTTTTTTTTCTTACAAAGTCTCATATTCCACTAACTTGTGACAAAAAATAAAAACTTCCATGAACTCACTATGCCCATCAGCGAATACCTTGGGGTGTCTTCTTTCCAAAATGGGGTCACTTGTGGGGTAGTTATACTGCCCTGGCATTCTAGGGGCCCAAATGTGTGGTAAGAAGTTTGAAATCAAATTCTGTAAAAAATGGCCAGTGAAATCCGAAAGGTGCTCTTTGGAATGTGGGCCCCTTTGCCCACCTAGGCTGCAAAAAAGTGTCACACATGTGGTATCTCCGTATTCAGGAGAAGTTGGGGAATGTGTTTTGGGGTGTCATTTTACATATACCCATGCTGGGTGAGAGAAATATCTTGGCAAAAAACAACTTTTCCCATTTTTTTTATACAAACTTGGCATTTGACCAAGATATTTCTCTCACCCAGCATGGGTATATGTAAAATGACACCCCAAAACACATTCCCCAACTTCTCCTGAATACGGAGATACCACATGTGTGACACTTTTTTGCAGCCTAGGTGGGCAAAGGGGCCCACATTCCAAAGAGCACCTTTCGGATTTCACCGGCCATTTATTACAGAATTTGATTTCAAACTCCTTACCACACATTTGGGCCCCTAGAATGCCAGTGCAGTATAGCTACCCCACAAGTGACCCCATTTTGGAAAGAAGACACCCCAAGGTATTCGCTGATGGGCATAGTGAGTTCATAGAAGTTTTTATTTTTTGTCACAAGTTAGTGGAATATGAGACTTTGTAAGAAAAAAAAAAAAAAAATCTTCATTTTCCGCTAACTTGTGACAAAAAATACAAAGTTCTATGAACTCACTATGCCCATCAGCGAATACCTTAGGGTGTCTACTTTCCGAAATGGGGTCATTTGTGGGGTGTTTGTACTGTCTGGCCATTGTAGAACCTCAGGAAACATGACAGGTGCTCAGAAAGTCAGAGCTGCTTCAAAAAGCGGAAATTCACATTTTTGTACCATAGTTTGTAAACGTTATAACTTTTACCCAAACCATTTTTTTTTTACCCAAACTTTTTTTTTTTGTGGAACAATAAATTTAGAGTAAAATTTATATATGGATGTCGTTTTTTTTGCAAAATTTTACAACTGAAAGTGAAAAATGTCATTTTTTTGCAAAAAAATCGTTAAATTTCGATTAATAACAAAAAAAGTAAAAATGTCAGCAGCAATGAAATACCACCAAATGAAAGCTCTATTAGTGAGAAGAAAAGGAGGTAAAATTCATTTGGGTGGTAAGTTGCATGACGGAGCAATAAACTGTGAAAGTAGTGTAGGTCAGAAGTGTAAAAAGTGGCCTGGTCTTTCAGGGTGTTTAAGCTATAGGGGCTGAGGTGGTTAAGACTTCCTAAACTATTATTGTAAGTAATTAACTTTTATGAAGACTAAAAATAAATCGCATTATTCATTTTTTTTTTATATAACTCTTGTTGAATCCTGGTGATGAGTCCTCCTGGTGTTGTTCACTCCAAATAACACATACACTATAATTGGAGAGGATTACCAAATCAGTTTGATATTTTTCAGACATATTTATTTTACATTTGGAGATATATTACATACCCGAACTCGCAAAATTTGGTACAAACCAGATCGTTTCAGTTCGGGGTTGCTCAATCCTAATCATAAGTATATAGACACAAAGAAGTATTGCTTGTATAATATTCAGGCCTGTGACCAAGACCAAGAAGATTGTGTTGTACTGAACCATGCAAAGAGAATGCTGTGGTGATAACTGGCAAAACAACCATGGAATCTTCATTGCTGCCACTCTGGGGAGACCAGAGCCAGGACATTGTAAGTTGTCACCTCTTCAAGCACTATTCGGTATAGCATTACATTACATGTACTTCTGTCTCTTATTCTAGATTTCTATTTAATATGTTGGTACTACCCTACCCCAATTTCCATATTGTGCCACCACAAAGGACCACTGGAATGCACTGAGATGACTTCTGAGTGTCATGCCCTGCTCAGGCTATGTGCGGAGGTCTGCCAGATTAGCAGCACGTGTGTAGCCTTTTGTTTTTGTTTGGAGTTGAGCTATATCCGCCTCCCTTCAGGTGCACTGGGTGGGGCCGTTGGTTTGAGTTTAAATTACGCCCACTCCGAGGAAGGAAGGAAGGAAGGAAGGAATTACTGTTCCTGCTCAGAAAGATAAGTTGGTGTTGCTTTCTTGTGGTTGACTGTCTAGGCTGTTAGAGAGACGCCTGCCCCCTCCAGGTCTGAGGGAGCAGGCTGCTTCTTTCCCCCTTTCACCATCTTAGGGATTTTAGGGTATCTTCAGCCTAGGCACGGGGACACGGTCATTCCCACCTTCAGGGTCTGAACGTGGGCATAGAAGTCTAGGGAGAGCTGGTAGGGATTTGTCAGGAGGTGACCTTCATCCCCAGCTTCTTGCCAAGACACTTGTTTGTTTATATTCTGTGCATCTTGTATCCTGTCCGCCGTGACATTATAACCCGCCCATACTTTGACTGCCATTTCTCAGCTGTTTTGAGAGTCAATTGATGCGCTAGTTGATCGCATGCAGGGATTATCCCTAGAGGTTGCGGATCTGCGTAATTCGGTCACACGGTGTCAGAATGCTGGCATCAGGTGCAATAGGAGGAAGTCAAATTTATGGGGAGCCTAAGGTCGCTCTCCCTGATAGATTTGCAGGGGGTGTGGATGACTTTATCCGCTTTAAAGAGTCATGCAAGTTGTATTTTCGGCTGCGTCCATCTTCGTCTGGTGATGAGAGTCAGAGGGTAGGGATAATCATTTCCCTGCTTAAAGGGGACGCGCAATCCTGGGCCTTTTCTCTGGCCCTCCGGTCGGTGGAAGAATTTTTTAAAGCCTTGGGATTAATTTATGATGATCCAGATCGGGTCTCGATGGCGGAGTCTAAATTGCGTAATTTATTACAAGGTGAAATTACTGCAGAGGCTTACTGCGTTGAGTTTAGGAGATGGGCTACCGAGTCAGAGTGGAATGACCCCGCGTTACGTAGTGAGTTTTGTCAGGGGTTATCTGAGAGATTGAAAGATTCCCTTGCTTTTCATGAGTACCCGGATACATTGGAGAATGCTATGTCTTTGGCAGTACGGTTAGATAGGCGTATTAGAGAGAGGTGTAAGGTTCCCTCCGTGCAAGGGATCCCTTCTGTGAGTGGTTTTGTCTCACCTGCTCCCCAGGGTGATATGACAGGTAACTCTGGGGTAGAGGAGGAACCCATGCAGCTGGGTCAGGTATCTATCCGTTCTGGTAGTAGGAACTTTAGGAAGTTGCATAAACTATGTTATTACTGTGGAAAAAGTGGTCATTTTATTTTTGCTTGTCCTTTTGTTAAACCGCATGTTGATGAGAAAGAATCACAAAGAGGTTTACTTAAAGAAAAAAAAACATCCCTGACTCTTGGTAGTGTGAATGGGGTGGTGGAGCAAGCAGGTATGCAAGCTTCCTGTAATACTCATTTTCTCCTTCCAGCTATGGTGGCGCTAGACTCAAGACATTTTTTTGTTGAAGTATTCATTGACTGTGGTGCTGGGGTAAATCTTATTGATTTTCTTTTTCTTCAAAATCTGGGTCTAAGTACTTGCACTTTAGAAAGAGAGATTCCGGTTTTCGCAATTGATTCTTCCCCTCTTTCGCAAAGGAGTCTCACTCATATTGCTCACGGTATTCTGTTAAGGGTGGGTCATTCACATGTTGAGATCATGTCTTGTTTTGTCATGAAGGACTTGCCCGCTCCTATAGTCTTAGGGTTACCGTGGTTGACAAAACATAACCCAATTATAGATTGGCAAGCAAGACAGATCATTGGTTGGAGTGTATTTTGTTCGGACAATTGTCTTGGCACATCTATCTCTGGTGTGTCTACTACAGCCTTACCTTAGTATCTCTCAGATTTTGCGGATGTCTTTTCGGAGGGTGGGGCTCAGGAATTGCCCCCTCATCGTGACTATGATTGTCCAGTTAATCTCATCCCAGGGGCTAAATTGCCAAAGTCTCGGCTTTACAATCTTTCTCAACCTGAAAGAGAGGTCATGCGGAAGTATATTGCCGAGAGTTTGGCAAAAGGTCATATTAGGCCATCTAAGTCTCCGGTTGCAGTGGGTTTATTCTTTGTAAAGAAAAAGGATGGATCGCTGAGACCTTGTTTGGATTTCCAGGAATTGAACCGTATTACGGTCCGTGATCCGTATCCCCTTTCTTTGATCTCCGAACTTTTTGATCAGATTGTTGGAGCCAAGGTGTTCTCCGAGTTGGATTTAAGAGGGGCCTACAATCTGATCAGAATCAAGGAAGGGGATGAGTGGAAAACAGCCTTTAACATGCACGAGGGTCATTTTGAGAATCTGGTTATGCCTTTTGGGTTAACTAACGCGCCAGCGGTATTTCAGCGATTCGTCAATGACATTTTCCATCATTTTGTGGGGAGGTTCGTGATAGTTTACTTGGATGACATTCTAATTTACTCTCCTGATCTGAAGACCCATCAGGATCACGTGAGACAGGTTTTGTCGATCTTTCGGGAGAATAAATTATATGCCAAATTGGAGAAATGTGTGTTTTCTGTACAGAAGCTTCCGTTTCTGGGTTATCTGCTTTCTGACTCTGGTTTTCGTATGGACCCCGAAAAGGTCCGGGCGGTTCTGGAATGGGACCGACCGGAGAATCAGAAAGCTTTGATGCAGTTTTTGGGGTTTACTAATTATTATAGAAAATGTATCTTGAGCTATTCTACCATTGTAAAACCTCTGACCCATATGACTAAGAAGGGCAACGACGTCTCTGTCTGGTCGGATGAGGCATTGCAGGCCTTTTCGGCTATTAAGGAATGTTTTGCGTCTGCTCCCATTCTGGTGCAGCCCGATGTGTCTCAACCATTCGTGGTGGAAGTTGATGCATCAGAAGTGGGGGTTGGAGCAGTGCTGTCGCAGGGTTCATCTCCTGGCAAATGGGTTCCGTGTGCTTTTTTTTCCAAGAAGCTCTCGGTCGCCGAGAGGAATTATGATTTAGGAGATAGGGAATTGCTGGCCATCAAAATGGCCTTTGAGGAATGGCGTCACTGGTTGAGGGGGCGTCTCATCCCATTACAGTATATACGGATCATAAGAATTTGGCTTATCTACAATCTGCCAAGCGTCTGAATCCTAGAGAGGCCAGATGGTCACTGTTCTTTACCAGGTTCAATTTTGTGGTTACTTTTAGCCCGGGGGTTAAAAACATCAAGGCTGATGCGTTGTCTCGCAGTTTTCCTGGGGGATGTGATTCAGAGGATCCTGCTCTGATTTTGATTGATGGGGGTGGTGGTCTCTGCTCTGTACCCCGAATTGGAGATGGAGGTGTTGGGAGCCCAGGAGGGGGCTCCTGGTTCTTGTCCCCCAGGGAGATTGTTTGTTCCTGATGGACTGCGATACAAGGTATTCAAGGAACATCACGATACTGTCCTTGCTGGACATCCTGGTGGTAAGTCCACCTTTGATCTTGTGTCCCGGAGGTTCTGGTGGCCCGGGTTATGTAAGAGTGTTGAGGATTACCTAACAGCTTGCAAAACCTGTGCACGGTCAAAGGTTGCTCACACTCGACCTGCTGGTTCACTTCTTCCTTTGTCTATTCCGTCTCGTCCTTGGACGCACTTGTCTATGGACTTTATTTCGGATCTGCCGAGTTCCTCAGGGAAAACAGTAATTTTGGTGGTTGTTGACCGTTTTAGTAAAATGGCTCACTTTGTATCGTTAGGCAGTCTGCCCAATGCCAAGACTCTTGCTCAGATTTCTGTTGATAATATTGTGATATTGCATGGCATTCCCTCGGATGTGGTTTCTGATAGGGGCACGCAGTTTGTCTCCAGGTTTTGGAGGGCGTTCTGCTCTCGTCTTGGCATTCAACTTTCGTTCTCTTCGGCTTTTCATCCACAGTCGAATGGGCAGACAGAGCGTACTAATCAAAACCTGGAGACCTACTTGAGGTGCTTTGTGGCTGAGAATCAGGAGGACTGGTTCTCATTCTTGTCCCTAGCAGAGTTTGCTTTGAATAACTGTAGGCAGGAGTCCACGGGTAAGTCACCATTTTTTGGCGCATACGGTTTTCATCCTCAGTTTGGTACCTTTTCTGGGACTCGTTCCTCTGGGATGCCAGTGGAGGAGAGATTTTCTTCTGCCTTGTCTTCTATCTGGCGGAGGATCCAAGTGAATTTGGAGAAGATGGGTGAGAGGTATAAGCAAATGGCTGACAAGAGACGTGTGACTGGTCCGGACCTGTGTGTGGGTGATCTGGTGTGGTTGTCTACTAACAATATTAAACTGAGAGTACCATCTTGGAAACTGGGTCCAAGATTTATTGTACCTTACAAAATATCTGCGGTTGTCAATACAGTAGCGTTTAGTCTGCATCTTCCGCAGACTTGGAGGATCCATGATGTGTTCCACAAGTCTTTACTGAAGAAATATGTGAAACCGGTGGAACCATCGCCATTGCCTCCTCCCCCTGTTCTGGTTGATGAAAATTTAGAGTTCGAGATCTCCAGGGTTCTCGACTCAAGAGTTCTTCGGGGTTCCCTTCAGTACCTGGTACACTGGAGGGGATACGGCCCTGAGGAGAGGATGTGGGTTCCGGCTGTGGATGTTAGTGCCAGCCGACTGGTGAGGGCTTTTCACAGATCCCACCTGGATAAAGTTGGGCCGGGGTGTCCGGAGGTCACCCATAGAAGGGGGGTACTGTCATGCCCTGCTCAGGCTATGTGCGGAGGTCTGCCAGATTAGCAGCACGTGTGTAGCCTTTTGTTTTTGTTTGGAGTTGAGCTATATCCGCCTCCCTTCAGGTGCACTGGGTGGGGTCGTTGGTTTGAGTTTAAATTATGCCCACTCCCAGTGTCCTGTGAGGGTTATAGCTTTTGTCTGGCTCAGAGGAAGGAAGGATTTGCTGTTCCTGTTTAGAAAGATAAGTTGGTGTTGCTTTCTTGTGGTTGACTGTCTGGGCTGTTAGAGAGACGTCTGCCCCCTCCAGGTTTGAGGGAGCAGGCTGCCTCTTTCCCCCTTTCACCAACTTAGGGATTTTAGGGTATCTTCAGCCTAGGTACCGGGACACGGTCATTACCACCTTCAGGGTCTAAACGTGGGCATAGAAGTCTAGGGAGAGCTGGTAGGGATTTGTCAGAAGGTGACCTTCATCCCCAGCTTCTTGCCTAGACACTTGTTTGTTTATATTCTGTGCATCTTGTATCCTGTCCACCGTGACACTGAGCTCATGATTAGAAGGTTCTCTCCATTATAAGTAAAAGCTCAGAAGTCCTCTCAATGCATTACAGCATCTATTTAGGAGCAGTACAGTCAGGGGATGCCGTACTATGCATGTAGTACTGAACTAAACAGCGAATGGGGATGGTGTTAAATTTACCTCTTGCCACTTAAAAAGACTGTGTAAATAATTAACCTATTGCCGCCCTCTAACTAAGCTATGCCCTCATTGAGAGACTGTAACCATTAAACCGGTTGTTGAAAGACTATTGTAAACATTAAACTGTTTCACCGTTAGAAAGCAGTAAGAAAGGATTTTTTTAAGTTGCAAATGAGTTCTTTTACCGTCCTATATTGCGGAATCATACATTCCACTCGTGGCCGAATTGATTGTCTGTCTGTGAGATCTCACTTTTCCTCGCCCTTACCTAAATGAGCGCACAGACCAGGGGCGTTGCTAGCTCAAAACATTTGGGGCTTGGGCCCCTGATGTTTTGTCCCTGGCCCCGAATGTCCTGCCTGCCTGTTAGATATAACTGTATTGCCGTCCTCAGGGTGGCAATACAATTGAATCTAATGCACTGCAAGAGCTGAAGGACCTGTGATGACCTAACAGGTCATGTGATCAGTTCTAAAGTGCTGAGGAATTTTTATTTTTGAGGACACTAAACGGAGGAATATAACTACAGGGGGCACTGCAGGCGGCATTATAAATACTTGAGGCGCTTCAGGGTGAGCATTATAACAGTAGGGGTGATATAACTACAGGGGGCACTGCAGGCAGCATTATAAATACTTGGGGCGCTTCAGGGCAAGCATTATAACAGTAGGGGGCAGTATAAATACTGGGGGCACTGTGGGGGCATTTTAAATCCAGGGGACATTTGGCGTTCTTATTACTACTTTAGGAGGGATCCGCATTATTTCTACTAAGAGCACTATGGGGTCCTTATTACTACTGAGGGGTCTGTAAAGAGCTTTATTACCACTGGGGAAATAATAGGGGGCCTTATTTCTACTGGGGGCTTTGTGAGGGTATTATTAATACTACAGGGCTCTTCTACTAATGGAGGCACTCTTGTGGACCATTATCACTGTTGGGTCCAGTAGGG
This sequence comes from Bufo bufo, assembly GCF_905171765.1. Taxonomy (NCBI): domain Eukaryota; kingdom Metazoa; phylum Chordata; class Amphibia; order Anura; family Bufonidae; genus Bufo; species Bufo bufo. The sequence goes on from NC_053393.1 coordinate 134,248,209, forward strand.
GGCAGTATTACTAATGAGAGCATTCTAGAAGGGTATTACTATTGGTGGGACTATGAGGAGTACTGTTACTATGGGAGGCACTCATTTTTCTTCAGGATAGTATTTGGGGGTACAGAAAAGTAAGTAAGCTAAGATGTCTGTGCGAGGCGGCTTAGAGAAGTGTCTGGACCGAATGGAGAAGATGATGACAGAGAAGATCTACATCAGAGGAGACGTCACCTGAGAGGCCCTGGATGTGACAGGTATGTGCTGCTGTATAGCAAGTACAGTAAAATGTCTTCAGTGCTAGTGTTTGCAGGGTAGGGGGTACGGTTGTTCAACTTAGAGAATTGGGCCATATGCATTGGTGCTTGGGCCCCGCATCTTTTGAGACTCTAGCAATGCCCCTGGCACAGATAGTACTCGGAGCAGTCAGAAATGTTACATGGGATAGAGAGGTTATTACAAAGGCCCCTTTCACACGGGCGAGTATTCCGCACGGGTGCAATGCGTGATGTGAACGCATTGCACCCGCACTGAATCCTAACCCATTCATTTCTATGGGGCTGTGCACACGAGCAGTGATTTTCATGCATCACTTGTGCATTGCATGAAAATTGCAGCATGCTCTATATTGTGCGTTTTCCACGCAACGCAGGCCCCATAGAAGTGAATGGGGCTGTGTGAAAATCACAAGCATCCGCAAGCAAGTACGGATGCGGTGCGATTTTCACGCACGGTTGGTAGGAGACGAACATGGTTATAAGGGAAAATAATAGCATTCTGAATACAGAATGCATAGTACAATAGCGCTGGAGGATTTAAAAAAAAAATAATTAAATAATTTAACTCACCTTAATCCACTTGATCGCGCAGCCCGGCTTCTCTTCTGTCTTCTTCTTTGCTGTGTGCAGGAAAAGGACCTGTGGTGACGTCACTCCGATCATCACATGATCCATCACCATGGTAAAAGATCATGTGACGGACCATGTGATGACCGGAGTGACGTCACCACAGGTCCTTTTCCTGCACACAGCAAAGAAGAAGACAGAAGAGAAGTCGGGCTGCGCTATTGTACTATGCATTCTGTATTCAGAATGCTATTATTTTTCCCTTATAACCATGTTATAAGGGAAAATAATACAATCTACAGAACACCGATCCCAAGCCCGAACTTCTGTGAATAAGTTCGGGTTTGGGTACCAAACATGCGGATTTTTCTCACGCGCGTGCAAAACGCATTACAATGTTTTGCACTCACGCGGAAAAATTGTGCATGTTCCCGCAACGCACCCGCACCTTTTCCTGCAACGCCCGTGTGAAAGAGGCCAAAGAGAAAAGGATTCCATGTAAGATGCAGTAAGAAGTATAACAGACTTAGGCCTCATGCACACGACCGTTGTGTGCATCCGTGTCCGTTGTTCCGTTTTCCATGATTTTCTGCGGACCCGTTGACTTTCAATGGGTCCGTTGAAAACTCGGAAAATGCACCGTTGTTCATCCGCGTCAGTGATCCGTGTTTCCTGTCCGTCAAAAAAATATGACCTGTCCTATTTTTTTTACGGACAACGGTTCACGGACCCATTCAAGTCAATGTGTCCCTGAAAAAACACGGATGCACACAAGATTGCCATCCGAGTCCATGATCCGTGGCCGTAGGGTACTTTCACACAGACGGATCCGCAGATCCGTCTGCATAAAAGCTTTTTCAGAGCTGAGGTTTCACTTTGTGAAAACTCAGATCCGTCAGTATATTCTAACACAGAGGCGTTCCCATAGTGATGGGGACGCTTCAAGTTAGAATATACTACGAACTGTGTAAATGACTGCCCCCTGCTGCCTGGCTCACCCGATCTCTTACAGGGGGCTGTGATACGCACAATTAACCCCTCAGGTGCCGCACCTGAGGGGTTAATTGTGCATATCATAGCCCCCTGTAAGAGATCAGGTGCTGCCAGGCAGGAGGGGGAAGGCCCCCCTCCCTCCCCTGTATTACATTCATTGGTGGCCAGTGCGGCCCCCCCCCCTCCCCTGTATTAAATTCATTGGTGGCCAGTGCGGCCCCCCTCCCTCCCTCCACAGTATTATATTTATTGGTGGCCAGTGAGGCCCCCCCTCCCTCCCTCCACAGTATTATATTTATTGGTGGCCAGTGCGGCCTCCCCTCCCCCCCTAATTAAAATCACCCCCCCATCATTGGTGGCCAGTGCGGCCTCCCCTCTCCCCCCCCTAATTAAAATCACCCCCCCATCATTGGTGGCCAGTGCGGCCTCCCCTCTCCCCCCCTAATTAAAATCACCTTCGCTCATTATTGGTGGCAGCGGAGAGTTCCGATCGGAGTCCCAGTTTAATCGCTGGGGCTCCGATCGGTTACCATGGCAGCCAAGACGCTACTGCAGTCCCGGCTGCCATGGTTACTTAGCAATTTTTTAAGCATTATACTTACCTGCGATGTCTGTGACCGGCCGGGCGCTCCTCCTACTGGTAAGTGACAGGTCTGTGAAATAAGCAATGCGCCGCACAGACCTGTCACTTACCAGTAAGAGGAGCACCCGGCCAGTGATTTTAATTAGGGGGGGGGGAGGGGAGGCCGCACTGGCCACCAATGATGGGGGGGTGATTTTAATTGGGGGGGGGAGGCCGCACTGGCCACCAATGATGAAGGGGGTGATTTTAATTAGGGGGGGAGTGGGGAGGGCGCAGTGGCCACCAATGATGGGGGTGATTTTAATTAGGGGGCGGGGGGAGAGGGGAGGCCGCACTGGCCACCAATGAATATAATACTGGGGAGGGAGGGAGGGGGGCCGCACTGGCCACCAATGAATTTAATACAGGGGAGGGAGGGAGGGGGGGCCGCACTGGCCACCAATGAATGTAATACAGGGGAGGGAGGGGGGTCTGCCCCCTCCTGTCTGGCAGCACCTGATCTCTTACAGGGGGCTATGATATGCACAATTAACCCCTCAGGTGCGGCACCTGAGGGGTTAATTGTGCGGATCACAGTCCCCTGTGAGAGATCAGGTGCTGCCAGGCAGCAGGGGGCAGTTATTACACAGTTCTCAGTATATTCTAACTTGAAGCGTCCCCATCACTATGGGAACGCCTCTGTGTTAGAATATACTGTCGGATTTGAGTTTCACGATCTAACTAAAATCCGATGGTATATTCTAACATAGAGGCGTTCCCATGGTGATGGGGACGCTTCAAGTTAAAATATACCATCGGATTGGAGAAAACTCTGATCCGATGGTATAATAGGGACTCCTGACTTTACATTGAAAGTCAATGGGGGACGGATCCGTTTGCAATTGCACCATATTGTGTCAATGTCAAACGGATCCGTCCCCATTGACTTGCATTGTAAGTCAGGATGGATCCGTTTGGGTCCGCACGGCCAGGCGGACACCAAAACGACTTTTTCCTTCATGTCCGTGGATCCTCCAAAAATCAAGGAAGACCCACAGAAGAAAAAACGGACACGGATCACGGAACTACGGAACCCGTTTTTGCGGACCGCAAAAAAAACGGTCGTGTGCATGAGGCCTTAAAGAAAGGGGAAATCTAGACTTGGGGAATACAAATATAACCATTTCAGGATAGGAGTATCTTATTCTGAACCTGACCTTGAAAGTTGTGTATTACAAGCTTGTTTAATCAGAAACTTTTACTGTATCTTCACTTACAGAATTACTTTTTTAAATCTAGCTCAGTGTCTGAAAATGCAGTGCTAAGCCAAATAGTTCTCTCCAGAAATCAATTTAATAGAGACAGCTATTGCCTAAAAGAAGTAAGAATAGCTCAGTGTTTTATAAAGCTAATCTCAGATATGTGGTAAGTTAGGTGATTTGAATTGCTTATTTTGTGACTAAGGGCTGTATTACACTGGCAGATGAGCCTTACGATTGTCAGGAAGGAAATCTTCCCTTTGAGAATCACCTGCATGTCAGTGAAGGAGACCGCTGCATTAGATCATACGAGTGTATTGCTGTACAGCGGCGGCGTCACGAAGCGCACCACGTCATAGCAACCAATGACACTCAGCAGGACGGGGTTTCACGGATCAGGGTCCGTGAAAATCCACTTATGTGTGAATGAGGCCTTACATCACAAAAAATGTAATACCAAGCAATCATAAAGTCATATGTACCGGAAAATAGTATTAATCAAACTGTCAACTCATGCCGCAAAAAATAAGCCCCTACATTAGATAATTGCCTGAAAAAAAATATATATATGGCTTTCAGAAAATGGAGACACAAAAACATGATTGTTTTTCTTTCAAAAATGCTTTTATTGTGTAAAACCAAAATAAATATGAAAATAGACAAATTAGGTATTGCTGTGTCTGTAACAATCTGCTCTATAAAAGTATTACATGATCTACCCCCTAATGTGAATGCTGCAAAACAACCATTTTGGTCACCTTGCCCGAAAAAGTGTAATATTGACTAATCAAAAAATCATATGTACCCAAAAATGGTATCAATAAAAACATCAACTCTCAAAAAAAAAAATCTTGTTTTTGTGTCTCCATTTTTTGAAACCCATATATTTTTTTCTGCCAATCCTCCTGTGTAAGGCTGGGTTCACACGGGCGTTGCGGGAAAATGTGCGGGTGGCGTTGCGGGAACACCCGCGATTTTTCCGCGCGAGTGCAAAACATTGTAATGCGTTTTGCACTTGCATGAGAAAAATCGCGCATGTTTGGTACCCAAACCCGAACTTCTTCACAGAAGTTCGGGCTTGGGATCGGTGTTCTGTAGATTGTATTATTTCCCCTTATAACATAGTTATAAGTGAAAATAATAGCATTCTGAATACAGAATGCATAGTAAACTAGCGCTGGAGGGGTTAAAAAAAATAAAAAATTATTTAACTCACCTTAGTCAACTTGATCGCGTAGCCCGGCATCTCCTTCTGTCTCCTTTGCTGAACAGGACCTGTGGTGAGCATTAATTACAGGTAAAGGACCTTTGGTGACGTCACTCCGGTCATCACATGATCCATCACCATGGTAAAAGATCATGTGATGGATCATGTGATGACCGGAGAGACGTCACCAAAGGTCCTTTACCTGTAATTAATGCTCACCACAGGTCCTGTTCAGCAAAGGAGACAGAAGCAGATGCCGGGCCGCGATCAAGTGGACTAAGGTGAGTTAAATTATTTATTTATTTTTTTAACCCCTCCAGCGCTGTTTTACTATGCATTCTGTATTCAGAATGCTATTATTTTCCCTTATAACCATGTTATAAGGGAAAATAATAATGATCGGGTCTCCATCCCGATCGTCTCCTAGCAAACGTGCGTGAAAATCGCACCGCATCCGCACTTGCTTGCGGATGCTTGTGATTTTCACACAGCCCCATTCACTTCTATGGGGCCTGCGTTGCGTGAAAAACGCAGAATATAGAGCATGCTGCGATTTTCACGCAACGCACAAGTGATGCGTGAAAATCACCGCTCATGTGAACAGCCCCATAGAAATGAATGGGTCGGTATTCAGTGCGGGTGCAATGCGTTCACCTCACGCATCGCATCCACGCGGAATACTCGCCAGTGTGAAAGGGGCCTTAGGGTGTTTTACCCTTACACAGGAGGATTGTCAGGAAAAAAAAATATGGGTTTCAAAAAATGGAGACACAAAAACATGATTTAAAAAAAAGCTTTATTAGTAGACATATTTGGTATCGTCACGTCCGTGACAAACAACTTGCTCTATAAAAATAGCACATGATCTAACCTGTCAGATGAATGCCGTAAAAAAAATTAAAATTAAAATTGTACCAGAACAGCCATTTTTCGTAAAATAGAGTAATCAAAAGTATCCCATAGTATCAATAAAACTGTCACCTTATCCCGTAGTTTCCAAAAATGGGGTGACTTTTTGGGAGTTTCTACTTTGATGCATCAGTGGGTCACATGTCACATGGCAACTTAAAGTTATCACAGTGAAATCTGCCCTTCAAAATCCATATAGCGCTCCTTTTCTTTCTGTGCCCTGCCATGTGGCCATACAGCATTTTACGACCACATGTGGGGTGTTTCAGTAAACTGCAGAATTCGGCCGAGTTCACACGAACGTGTGTGACCTGTGCCTGTGCTGCGGCCTGCAAATAGGGGGCCGCAATGCACGATTGCCGGCCGTAGGTCTGCCGCATCGGATCGCGGACCCATTCACTTTAATGGGTCCGCGATCCGGCCGTTCCGCTAAAAGATAGGACTTGTTCTATCTTTTTGAGGAACGGAAGTACGGGACGTAACCCCACGGAGGCACTCCGTAGTGCTTCCGAGGGGTCCCGTCCCGTGCGGCCGTTCCGCGATTCCGGATTTGCGGACCCATTGAAGTGAATGGGTCCGCATCTGTGATGCGGAATTCACACGGAACTGTGGCTGTGTATTGCGGCCCGCGATATGCGGGCCGCAATACGGCCACGGATCACACACGTTCGTGTGAACTTAGCCTTAGGGTAATAAATATTGTGTTTTCATTGGCTGTTAACCCTTAATGTCTTACAGGAAAAAATGGATTAAAATGGAAAATCTGCCCCAAAAAGTGAAATTTAAAAATGTCATCTCCTTTTTTCTTTAACCCCTTAAGGACCAATTTAGCATTTTTCTAACTTTGAAACTCTCTGCTTGCATGAAAAATGGACATGCCAAATAAATTATATATTGATTCGCAAATTCAATATGTCTAATTTAGGTTGGCATCATAAAGTTGACATGTTTTTACTTTTTGAAGACGTTAGAGGGCTTCAAAGTTGAGCAGCAATTTTCAAATTTTTCATGAAAATTTAAAAATCAGATTTTATCAGGGACTAGTTCAGTTTTGAAGTGAATTTGAGGGTCTTTATGTTAGAAATCCCCCATAAATGACCCCATTATGAAAACTGCACCGCTCAAAGTATTCAAAATGACATTCAGAAATTGTTTACCATTTAAGTGTTTCAAAGGAATAGCTGCAAAGTGGAGGAGAAAATTCAAAATCTCCTTTTTTTTAAACTAACATGTTCTTGTAGCCCCTTTTATTTCATTTTTACAAGTGTTAACCCCTTAGGGACCGGGCTCATTTTCACCTTAAGGACCAGGCCATTTTTTTAAAATCTGACCAGTGTCACTTTATGTGGTAACTTTAAAACGCTTTGACTTAGGGTACTTTCACACTTGCGGCAGGACGGATCCGACAGGCTGTTCACCCTGTCGTATCCATCCTTCCGCTATTTCGCCGTGCCGCGGGACCGCCGCTCCGTCCCCATTGACTATAATGGGGACGGGGCGGAGCTCCGGCGCAGTACGGCAGTTCGCGGTGAGAGGCCGCCGGACTAAAAAGTCGGACATGCAGGACTTTTAGTCCGGCGGCCTTTCGCCGTGCACTGCCGTGCCCTGCCGTGCCGGAGCTCCGCCCCCGTCCCCATTATAGTCAATGGGGACGGAGCGGCGGTCCGGCGGCACGGCGAAATAGCGGAAGGACGGATCCAACAGGGTGAACAGCCTGTCGGATCCGTCCTGCCGCAAGTGTGAAAGTAGCCTTATCCAGGCCATTCTGAGATTGTTTTTTTTTATCACAAAACGTACTTCGTGACACTGGTAAAATGGAGTCAAAAAAATCTTTTTTATTTATAAAAAATACCAAATTTACAAAACATTTGGAAAATTAGCAAATTTCCAAGTTTCAATTTCTCTACTTCTATAATACATAGTAATACCTGCAAAATTAGTTATTACTTTACATTCCCCATATGTCTACTTCATGTTTGGATCATTTTGGGAATTACATTTTATTTCTTGGGAATGTTACAAGGCTTAGAAGTTTAGAAGCAAATCTTGAAATTTTTCAGAAATTTTCAAAAACCCACTTTTTAAGGACCAGTTCAGGCTTACATATTAGAAACCACCCAAAAATGACCCCATTCTAGAAAATACACCCCTCAAGTTATTCAAAACTGATTTTATAAACTTTGTTAACCCTTTAGGTGTTCCACAAGAATTAATGGAAAATAGAGATAAAATTTAAAAATTTCACTTTTTTGGCAGATTTTCCATTTTAATAATTTTTTTCCAGTTACAAAGCAAGGGTTAACAGCCAAACAAAACTCAATATTTATGGCTCTGATTCTGCAGTTTACAGAAACACCCCATATGTGGGGGGGCACACGGCAGGGTGCAGAAGGAAAGGAATGCCATACGGTTTTTGGAAGGCAGATATTTAGTGATGGACGAACATCTTCCGGGACGGTTCGTGAACGCGTTCGCGCGAACGCGATCAAATGTTCGTGAACCGCAAGTTCGCGGCGGGTCCCATTCATTTTAATGTCAGGCGAACCTGAAAAACCTTCAGCTCATATTTGCAGCCAAGAAATAATTACTAGAAGTGCACAAATAGTCCCACAACATGGACAGTGACATACCAGATGTATAATTCGAATTTGCGTTCTCCATTTATTATTTTTTTCAATGCGAAATATCGGCAATATAATTTTTGCGTACATGCAAATGCACTATACAGTACCCAAATGCACTATAAACAAAGTATATTGGTATATAACACCCCGCTTCAATCTGTTTTTTTGGGGGGCGACTGGTATATATATAAAATAGAAAGTATATTATAACATTGTACAAGGAAGGCAATCCATTAGAATATACATAAAGATAAAACGTAACCTTTAATAATTTTACTATGAGGGTCCATTCACACGTCTGTAAGTGTTTTGCGGATCCGCAAAACACGGACACCGGCAATGTGCATTCCGCAATTTGTGGACCGCACATTGCCGACACTATAATAGAAAATGCCTAATCTTGTCTGCAATTGCGGACAAGAATAGGACATGTTCTATTTTTTTGCGGAAACGGAAGCACAGATGCGGAAGTACGGATCCGCAAATGCAGATGTAGACAGCACATTCCGGCCCCATTGAACATGAATGGGTCTGCACCCGTTCCGCAAAATTGCGGAACGGATGCGAAACCATTTTGCGGACGTGTGAATGGAAAAGATATCCCTCAAAATGAAAATAAATTTAATTATTAAAGTTAAAGGGGTTCTGCACTTTGTTTTAACTGACAAACTATCCTCTGGAAAGATCATCAGCTGTTTGAGAAGGCAGCGGCGCTCCAGCAGCGGCGCGGCCTTCTCACTGTTTACCGCTGGCCCAGTGACGTCACGACTAGTATCAACTAGCGTGGGCATGGCTAAGCTCCATTCAAGTGAACAGAGCTTAGCCCCGCCCACCCTAGTTGATGCTAGTCGTGACGTCACTGGGCCAGCGGTAAACAGCGAGAAGGCCGCGGCGCTGCTGAAGCGCCGCTGCCTTCTCAAACAGCTGATCGGCGGGGGTCCGGGTGTCGGACCCCCGCCCTTCAGATGCTGATGAACTATCCAGAGGATAGATCATCAGTTAAAACAAAGAGCAGAACCCCTTTAAGCAAAAAGCATAGATGTGGTAGGCAATAACAAGTGCTCGGCAGCAGTAAATCAGGTGCTCGGTGGCATCAAATCAGAAACCATATGTCCTACCACATTCCGGGGGGTTCCAGTGCACATCCATGAATCCCGGAGGGAAAGAAAAAAACATCTATCCCTGGGCTAGATGATGATGTGGTATTGAAGGACAGTTTGGGCAAAGAACTGTCCCTGATATTGCCCTACAGGGGGGTGCTATTCTGGCCCTGATAGCCTAACCACAGACCACCCGCCCTGATAAGAGCGACCCAGTCCGGAACCTTATCCTGTATAAAAATGGCCCTAGTAAGCCCCTAGCCCCTAGGCCCCTGACTTACAGGTGATCACTATATAGATCTATGTGTTTTTGACTCATTATAAAAGAATAAGTATATCGGACCCCTCTGTGTATCACACATATAGATAGCACACCTATACTAGTCCTTAAAATGACTTTTGTGGCCCTATTAGCTAGTGTTTGGTGTCCCTAACAGCCTTTCCCTGCTCCACACAGCAACCTCTCCCTACACTGGCAAAACACTGAACGTAAAATGGCGGCCAGATCAGGTTTATTTATAAGGTAGGGGGTATGTCCATGTGCTGAAATGTCTCAATTGGCTGTCCTGTACCACCTGAAGGATGTGTCGAGGGTCTAAGTTCTTCATAATGTAAAAGAATATGGCAGGCGCGAATTTCTCCATATGTTCGGCGAATTGCGCACACGCAAAGTTCGCCGCAAAACGACCGCCAGGCGAACCGCAAGGCCATCTCTTCAGATATTGCTGGACTGTTTTTTTGACACCATGTCCCATTTGAAGCCCCCTTGATGCACCCCTAGAGTAGAAACTCCAAAAAAGTGACCCCATTTTAGAAACTACGGGACAGGTTGGCATTTTTGTTGGTACTATTTTAGGGTACGTATGATTTTTGGTTGCTCTTTATTACACTTTTTGTGAGGCAAGGTAACAAGAAATAGCTGTTTTTATTTACAACATTCATCTGACAGGTTTGATCATGTGGTATTTTTATATAGCAGGTTGTCACGGATGCGACAATATCAAATATGACTACATTTTTTGGTTGTTTGTTTCAGTTTTACATAACAAAGCATTATTTTTTTTTTAAATGATTCTTTAGTGTCTCCACAATCTGAGAGCCATAGTTTTATTTATTTTTTGGGAGACTGTCTTGTGTAGGGGATAATTTTTTCCGGAATGAGATGACAGTTTGATCGGCACTATTTTGGGGTGCGTATGACTTTTTGATCGCTTGCTATTACACTTTTTGTGATGTAAGGTGACAAAAAATGGCTTTTTATACACCGTTTTTTTTGTGTTTTTTTTACGGTATTTAGCTGAGGGGTTAGGTCATGTGATATTTTTATAGAGCAGGTTATTACGGACACGGCGATACCTAATATGTCTACTTTTTTTATAAGTTTTACACAATGATTTCATTTTTGAAACCAAAAAAATCATGTTTTAGTGTCTCTATAGTCTGAGAGCCATAGTTTTTTCAGTTTTTGGGCGATTATCTTGGGTAGGGTATGATTTTTGCGGGATGAGATGACGGTTTGATTGGCACTATTTTGGGGTGTGTATGACTTTTGATCGCTTGCTATTAGACTTTTTGTGATGTAAGGTGACAAAAAATTGCTTTTTTCACACAGTTTTCTTTTTTTACGGTATTCATCTGAGGGGTTAGGTCATGTGATTTTTTTTATAGAGCAGGTTATTACGGACACGGCGATACCTAATATGTCTACTTTTTTTTATTTATTTAAGTTTTACACAAAGATTTCATTTTTGAAACAAAAAAAAATCATGTTTTAGTGTCTCTATAGTCTGAGAGCCATAGTTTTTTCAGTTTTTGGGCGATTATCTTGGGTAGGGTATGATTTTTGCGGGATGAGATGGCGGTTTGATTGGCACTATTTTGTGGTGTGTATGACTTTTTGATCGCTTGCTATTAGACTTTTTGTGATGTAAGGTGACAAAAAAATTGCTTTTTTCACACAGTTTTTTTTTTACGGTATTCATCTGAGGGGTTAAGTCATGTGATTTTTTTATAGAGCAGGTTATTACGGACGCGGCGATACCTAACATGTATACTTTTTCTTTATTTATGTAAGTTTTACACAATGATTTCATTTTTGAAACAAAAAAAATCATGTTTTAGTGTCTCCATAGTCTGAGAGCCTTAGTTTTTTCAGTTTTTGGGCGATTATCTTAGGTAGGGTTTAATTTTTTGCGGGATGAGATGATGGTATGATTGCCACTATTTTGGGGTGCATATGTCTTTTTGATCGCTTGCTATTACACTTTTTGTGATGTAAAGTGACAAAAATGGCTTTTTTTACACCGTTTTTATATATATTTCTTTTATGGTGTTCACCTGAGGGATTAGGTCATGTGATATTTTTATAGAGCATGTTATTACGGACGCGGCAATACCTAATATGTATACTTCTTTTAATTTACTTAATTTTACACAATAACAGCTTTTTTAAAACAAAAAAATGATGTTTTAGTGTCTCGATATTCTGAGTCTGTCTTAAGTAGGGGCTAATTTTTTACGGGATGAGGTGATGGTTAGATTGGTACTATTTTGGTGGGCATACGCCTTTTTGATCGCTTGCTTGTTGTACTTTTAGTGATGTAAGGTGACAAAAAATGGTTTATTTTGCACAGTTTTTATTTTTTATTTTTTATGGTGTTCATCTGAGGGGTTAGGTCATATGATATGTTTATAGAGCCAGTCGATACGGACGTGGCGATTCCTAATATGTCTACTCTTATTTTTTACCAATTTTTTGTTACTTTATTTGGGCGAAATGACGTGTTTTTTTTTTTACTTGAAACTTTTAATATTTTTTGAGGAAAACTTTATTTTTTCAACTTTATTTTTCACTTTATTTTTTGTCCCACTTTGGGACTTCAACTTTTGGGGGTCTGATCCCCTTTACAATGCATTCCAATACTTCTGTATTGGAATGCATTGGCTGTATGAGTAATACAGTGTGTATTACTCATACAGCTTCCTACCTGTGAGATCCAGGGGGCTGGATCTCACAGGCTCTTCAACGGAAGGCAGCGCCGATGCCTAAGGAAGGCATCACGCTGCCTTCCATGCCATCGGGTCCCCATTACAGCAGCACGGGGACCCAATGGCACCACGGACCACCCGCCGCAACGACCGGTAAAAGCCGCAAACCGCAGGTCTGAATTGACCTGCGGTTTGCGGCGATCGTTGATACGGGGGGGGGGGGGGGGGTCACAGGGTGCATGCTCAATGATTTGAGAAGGCACCTTGTTCCGATCACTGCCCGCCGCACGGCGGTGATCGGAAATGCACAGGACGTACAGGTACTCCCTGTGTCCCTAAGTACCAGGAATCAGGGCGTACCTGTATGCCCTGTGTCCTTAAGAAGTTAAAAGGAGAAAAAGCGCCACAAAATTCGTAGCCCAATTTTTCCTGAGTCAGAAAATACCTGATATGTGGATGCAGAGTGAACTGCGGGTGAACTACACGGCTCAGAAGAGAAGTAGTGCCATTGGGATTTTGGACAGAGAATTTTGCTGAAATGTTTTTTGGGGGGCATGTCACATTTAGGAAGCCCCCATGGTGCCAGAACAGCAAGAAACACCCACATGGCACACCATTTAAGAAACTAGACCCCTCAAGGAAAATAACAAGGGGTCTAGTTTAGGAAGCCCCCATGGTGCCAGAACAGCAAGAAACCCCCATATGGCACACCATTTAGGAAACAAGACCCCTCAAGGTACATAACAAGGGGTCTAGTTTCGTAAATGGTGTGCCATGTGGGGGTTTCTTGCTGTTCTGGCACCATGGGGGCTTCCTAAATTTGTCATGCCCCCAAAAAATTTTGGAAGACTGTGGACAAATAAATTAAAATGGGGGAAGGGGATTATAAATTTAGTACTCCGTGGAGGTGTGGTACTCCCTGAAGCAACCGTTAATGCAGAGGCCCGGATGATTGGGGCACGTATCACACTGAGTGGTGGTGTCCTTCCGTATCCCCCTCCTGTTACACACTCTGCACTTTTTTTTGGTATCTGCATAATACAGGCATTTCCGAATTGCCTCAAAACGGCAACGTGTCATGGTCATACAGTAAGGTGGGGTCTGGTAGAGGACGTCTCCACTCCAGTACTGCCTGACACTGGATTTTTTGACTAGGCCCATGTGCAGCACAAGGCCCCAAAATGTCCTCATCTCGGCTGCACTGACCAGAGTCCAGCCACCGGACCTAGCCAAAAAGGAGCCTGGGTGTTAATCAATAAACTGTTGGGCGAACAAGTTCATTTGCTCCACCATTAGATTCACAAAGTGGTCACTGAAAAAAATTATAATAATAATCATATTCAATGAAGCCCACTGTGCGAATCTGGATTCCTGGTTGGCCAACAAAGTCAGGAATCAGGGGGTCAAAATCCTCTGGGGTACTCCAGGCAAGTTCACCGGTAGGGGGCTAAGGTGGACTTGCCTGGTGGGCCAGAAAACTAGGGCTGCTCATACTAGTGTGGGCCACAGGGTCTCCTGGCTCCGCCGACTTGGGGGCTCATCATCATCACTAGATGATGAGGAGAACGAGGATGAAAACAGGAAAGTGGGGTCATCCTCGTCCTCACTGGGGCTCTCAAAGTCGGAAAGCAGCTGGGCGTATGCTTCCTCGGCCGAGAACATCCGGCAGGCCATCTTCTAACGCTAAAGGGGAGTGTGTGTGTGTAAAACTTTATTTAGTGTGTGTGGGGGGGGGGGGATAGTGTGTTTTTAAGTATACCCTGCGGTGGGGTGGGCAATGCGCTAAACAGTGGCTGGACGCTCTTTTACGGCTAAGAGTGCCGGCCACAGTCAGCGCACCTAAAAAAAACAAAAACAAAAAATGCTTGCGCCCCAAAAAATGTGTGTGGAGGGGGGGGGGCAAGCTGCAGTGCTGTGGACCCCAGATACCCTCATATCCGGGTGCTGCAAAAAGTATTTTTTTTTTTACTCTCCCTGGCTAACCTAAAGCTCTCCCTAAATGTTTATGTGCCAGATGGCACTTTATGATGGCTCAGGGGCCACGGATGGTGGCGGATCGCGTGGGGGGCAGAGGGACCGACACGGGGCTCCTCTCTCCTCGCTCACTCAGAAGTCTGTGGGCAGGGAGAGAGGCGCTCCGTCCACCTATCCGTCCAGCCAATCACAGGCGATCCTGAGAGGTAGCGTCACCGCCACCTCACAGGATCTATGGAGGTTGATTGATGGTGTATATTACGTGTCACCAGAAACCCGAATGACCCGGAAACGCTGCAAACCGCAGGCCTGAATTGACCTGCGGTTAGCAGCGATCGCCAATATGGGGGGGTCACAGGACCCCCCTCTGCATTGTCACAGGGTGCCTGCTGAATGTCACAGGGTGCCTGCTAAATGATTTCAGCAAGCACCCCGTTCCGATCACTGGACATCAGGACGTATCTTACTGTGTCCGTAAGAGGTTAATTCTTGTGGAACTCCTAAAGGGTTAAAAAGTTTGTTAGATCAGTTTTGAATAACTTGAGAGGTGTAGTTTTTAAAATGGGGTCATTTATGGGTGGTTTCCACTATGTAAGCTCCACAAAGTGACTTCATAACTGAGCTGACCCTTTCTTGACCAAGGGTCATTGATGCCCCCATGTCCTTGGAAAGCTTTTACTTATCCAGGCCATTCTGAGATTGTTTTCTTGTGACACATTGTACTTCATGATAGTCATAAATTTGAGTCAATATATTCCACCTTTATTTATGAAAAAATCCCAAATTTACCGAAATTTTGAACATTTCGCAATTTTCAAAATTTTACTCTGCTTTTAAAATAGAAAGTGATACCTCATAAAATATTTATTACTTAACATTCCCCATAAACTGTATCTACTTTATGTTAGCATCATTTTGTAAATGTAATTTTATTTTTTTAGGACGTTAGAAGGCTTAGAATTTTAGAAGCAATTCTTAAAATTTTTAAGAAAATTTCTAAAACCCACTTTTTAACCGCCTCCGGACCACCTAATGCAGGATCGTGTTCCGTAGGCGGCAGCCCTGCGCAGAGCCACGCATATACGCGTCATCTCGCGAGACGCGAGATTTCGCTCAAAGCCGGCCCGTGCATGCGCATCGCGGGCCGGAAAAAGTTAGAGGGGGGTCACCTCATCAGCTTGCCAGCCAATGATCGTGGCTGGCAAGCTGATGATTTTTAAAAAATCGAATCAGAAGCCAGTTAACACATTATATTTGTAAATATGATGTGTTAAATGGCTTCTCTGCTCATCTGCTGGTCCTTTTCGTCGGTTGGTTCCAGCAGAGGAGCAGACATCACAGTGAGTAGCACCAAACACTTCACTTAGCCCCAGATCACCCCCCATCACACCAATTAACCCCTTGATCACCCCTTGATTGCCCCTGTCAATCACCTAGTGAAAGGAAAAAAGTGATCAGTGTAAACTGTCACTTTTTTTTTCACTGGTATTGACTGTTAGGTTTTAAGATAGTTTAGGTCCCTTGGTTAGGTAGTTTAGCGATTGTTTAGCGCCCAGCCCACCGCACCGCAGTCACTGATTCGCTGATTAGCGTATCGCTAATCAGCATTTGTACTTTTATAGTATCTGTAAGTGATCAAAACTGATCACAGTCAGATCTATAATTGTATTAGTGTCACCTTAGTTTGCCCTCCACCCAAAACGCAGTGTTTGCCCGATCAGGCCTGATCGGTCGCCCACACGTGCATTCACCCACGCCCGCCCCGCCGCAGTGACAAAAAATTATTTTTTTTTGATCACTGCACAATCACTTTACAAGCGCTGCGGCGATAAAAAAAATCAGTTTTGATATTTTTTATCAATCGCAGCGGCCTCCGGTACTTCGCTAGCCTCCCATTTGTAAGACAGGCTTGCTTTTTTTCTTGGGTAGTCTCAGGGAATACCCCTAAATTTAGTAGTCCAAATGTCAAACAGGGGGTATTCTTCTGAAGAGGCCTACAGGATTCTGACCCAGTCGGATGAGGAATGGGAACCCTCATCTGACGAATCTAGCGGGTCAGAATATGAACCTGTAGAAAGCAGTGGCAGTCTGACCCAAAGTTCGGACGAGGAGGTTGAGGTCCCTGATAGCACCAGGCGTACCCGGCCCCGTGTCGCTAGACCACAGGTTGTGCAGGATCCGTTTCAAGGGCAGCAGAGTGGGGCTGGCGCTGTCGGATCACGTGGTGAGGCATACACCAGCAGCGCAGCCCTCCCTGGACCTAGTACCAGCACTGCCATACAACATGGTGAAGTGGCGAGCACCAGAAGGGCAGTTGAAGCTGGTACGGTGGCACGTGCAGTAGTTACCCCGTCGCAGCCACCGCACAGACAGGCCCGTAGAGCCCCTAGAGTCCCTGAGGTGCTGGCAAACCCTGATTGGCAGTCCCCAACTTCAGCCGCACCTGTAGTTCCCCCTTTCACCGCCCAGTCTGGAGTTCGGGTTGAGATAGCTCAGATCGGTTCGGCCCTGGGATTTTTTGAGCTGTTCTTGACTGCGGAGCTCTTGGACTTAGTCGTGGCAGAAACAAATCGGTATGCCACTCAATTTATAGCCGCCAACCTGGGAAGCTATTATGCCCAGCCTTTCCGGTGGAAACCAGTCCAAGTTTCCGAAATAAATTTTTTTCTGGGCCTTCTCCTGAACATGGGTCTAACCAAAAAGCATGAAATGCGGTCATATTGGTCCACGAACCCGATTCATCACATGCCCATGTTCTCTGCTGCTATGTCCAGGGCACGTTTTGAGACCATCCTGTGTTTCCTGCACTTTAGCGACAACAGCACCTCCCGTCCCAGATGCCACCCAGCTTTTGACCGGCTCCACAAAATTCAGCCCCTCATAGACCACTTCAACCAGAAATTTGCAGATTTGTATACCCCTGAGCAAAACATCTGCGTAGACGAGTCCCTTATACAGTTTACCGGGCGCCTTGGCTTCAAACAATACATCCCAAGCAAGCGCGCCCGGTATGGGGTCAAATTGTATAAGCTCTGTGAAAGGGCCACAGGCTATACCCACAAATTTCGGATCTATGAGGGAAAAGATCAGACCCTGGAGCCGGTCGGTTGCCGTGACTACCTGGGGAGCAGTGGGAAGACAGTCTGGGACTTGGTGTCACCCTTATTTGGCAAGGGGTACCATCTTTATGTGGACAATTTTTACACAAGTGTGCCCCTCTTTAGGCATTTGTTCCTAGAACAGATTGGCTGCTGTGGCACCGTGCAACCTAGTCACCGGGGCTTCCCCCAACGGCTCGTTCCACCCATCTTGCAAGGGGGGAGAGGGCTGCCTTGTGTAACCAAGAACTGCTCGCGGTGAAATGGAGAGACAAGCGTGACGTTTACATGCTCTCCTCCATTCACGCAGACACGACAATACAAATTGAAAGGGCAACCCGTGTCATTGAAAAGCCCCTCTCAGTCCACGACTATAATGCGCTCATGGGAGGGGTGGACTTCAATGACCAGATGTTGGCTCCCTATTTAGTTTCCCGACGCACCAGACGCTGGTATAAGAAGGTGTCTGTATATTTGATTCAATTGAAGATGTACAATAGTTTTGTTCTCTACAGTAAGGCTGGGAGAACGGGATCCTTCCTCAAATTTCAGGAAGAGATCATCGCGAACCTCCTGTATCCAGGAGGTTCTGTGGCCCCAACCACCAGTGTAGTGAGCCGTCTACACAAGCGACATTTCCCCAATGTCGTTCCTGGTACCTCAACCCAACCGTCACCCCGAAAAAGATGTCGTGTCTGTAGCAGGAGTGGAATAAGACGTGACACCCGCTTTTTCTGTCCTGACTGCCCTGACCACCCTGCCCTATGCTTTGGAGAGTGTTTCCGGAAGTACCACACACAGGTACACTTAGCATAGAGATTGCATCTCACAGGACAGGCACAGCACACAGGGCTATTAGGGCCCTTACACTCACAGCTACTGCAAACCTCTCCTTTCACCTGGGATAAAGTGCATAATGTACTTCGCCACATCTTTGGGCGAAAATGCGCTTTGCACATTGTCCCATGGGGAAGGAGAGGTTTGTCCTATAAAGGTAAAAAAAAAAAAAACACACCAGTAAGCAAAAAAGTTAACTTTCAGTTCAAAAAGTTAAAAAAAGTTTATATGTTCTGTTCAAAAGTTATTATAAAGTTAATAAATTTATTGCGTTGCGGCCTGGTTTTTTCTTTTTTGTTTTGTTTTTTTTACCTTCCAGGTGGACCAACCGATCGATTAGCTGCAGCACTGATGTGCATTCTGACAGAAGCATTGCGCTGCTGTCAGATTACACAAAAGTCAGTGTATGCGTCGCTGCAAGACAAGATTTCTCCTCTGCAGTAAAAGATAAATTTGCCGAGGCATATGAGCTGAGGAGGCGGCGGTGTTCATATACTTTGGCAAACACTTTGTATATATAAAAAAAAAAAATCCCGGCAATGATTTATTCATCCACATCGATTGATGTGAATGGAGAAATCGGGTTTGCCAGGGCATACGAGCTAAGTGGGTATGGATGTTGGGCGGAGCTCCTATGTCCTGGCAGACGCCTTTCCCCTCCTTTTTTTTTTTTTGGCAGAGATTTTTTCATCCACATTGATCGATGCGAATGAAGAAATCTGTGCCATTCATTTTTTCTTTCAGCCCAGAGGCTGAACGGAAAAAAAAAAATCTCATTACCCGTATGCTCAATATAAGGAGAATAGCAGAAACTCCTAATGCTGGCCATACATGTAATGATTGCGGAGACCCTCAAATGCCAGGGCAGTAGAAACACCCCACAAATGATCCCATTTTGGAAAGAAGACACCCCAAGGTATTCCGTGAGGGGCATATTGAGTCCATGAAAGTTTGAAATTTTTGTCCCAAGTTAGCGGAAAGGGAGACTTTGTGAGAAAAAAACAAAAAAATAATAATTTCCGCTAACTTGTGGCAAAATTTTTTTTTTCTATGAACTCTCCATGCCCCTCATTGAATACCTTGGGGTGTCTTCTTTCCAAAATGGGGTCACATGTGGGGTATTTATACTGCCCTGGCATTTTAGGGGCCCTAAAGAGTGAGAAGAAGTCTGGGATCCAAATGTCTAAAAATGCCCTCCTAAAAGGAATGTGGGCCCCTTTGCGCATCTGGGCTGCAAAAAAGTGTCACACATGTGGTATCGCCGTACTCAGGAGAAGTTGGGGAATGTGTTTTGGGGTGTCATTTTACATATACCCATGCTGGGTGAGAGAAATATCTCGGTCAAATGCCAACTTTGTATAAAGAAATGGGAAAAGTTGTCTTTTTCCGTGATATTTATCTCACCCAGCATGGGTATATGTAAAATGACACCCCAAAACACATTGCCCAACTTCTCCTGAGTACGGCAATACCACATGTGTGTCACTTTTTTGCAGCCTAGGTGGGCAAAGGGGCCCACATTCCAAAGAGCACCTTTCGGATTTCACCGGCCATTTTTTACAGATTTTGATTTCAAACTACTTACCACACATTAGGGCCTCTAGAATGCCAGGGCAGTATAACTACCCCACAAGTGACCCCATTTTGGAAAGAAGACACCCCAAGGTATTCCGTGAGGGGCATGGCGAGTTCCTCGAATTTTTTATTTTTTGTCACAAGTTAGCGGAAAATGATGATCTTATTTTATTTTTTCTTACAAAGTCTCATATTCCACTAACTTGATATCTGATGGGCTTGCATTCATTTAGAATAAAACATTTAGAATACGTCTGTGTGTGCGGGTCTCCTCTATGTAATTGCTGCTACATTAGCTGCCTGTAAAGTGTTTTTAGCTGCTTGAGATGATCGCTCATGCTTATGACAATAGTTATCCACATATTGTGCCATGATTAAAATAATGAATGTAATATGTTAACCTACTGAACTGTAGTCACGGTGCAGCCACTGCCTGTCATTAAAGATTGTACGCTCACAGAGATTAATTGGTATCTTCTCTATTCTCCATGTCCATCTCATGACTAGTGGTCTGTAAAAGCAGCTTCTTTGCTGAAAGATAATGGAAGGAACTATGCAACATACACAACCAAGGATCAGATATCAATATCATAGCAGTATAGCATTCCGATCTGGATTTTTCACTTTAAAGGGTTATCCAACCCCCAAATGCCCAGGGTCCTCACACCAATTCTACTTACCTTGCTCCGGCGATGGGGGGCAGCCAATAGCTGGCTGTGACAGGAGCGAGCCTTCCTACTCCCTAGCATCGCGGGTGACTCTAGGGAGGCTCATTTCCATTGCAGCCTGCTATAGGCTGCCCTCCATCGGCCTTTTTGTTTTTTCATCCATGCGACAGAGAGATGCAGCGGTGGCCGTGCAGGCAGCAGAAGCGACTAGGGTGCCAGGGAGCAAGGCATATAGTGCTGAAATTTCACTGCAATAATCATATTGTATATAGAACAAATACATTCTAGCTGTTCATCATGAACAGGCAGGCATAGTCTATTGATGAAGAGGGCATCAGAAGTAGACAGTGGTTTTCACCAATGGATTGATGATCATGCAGTTGAGCATTTCAGTACAAAAAGAAAAATATATTCTTAGTTCACTTCTGCAGTTATATGTGGTGAAAGCGTTTAGTGGCCTATTTCAGTACAAAAAGCGCTTTTAGGGGTGTTTAAATTTCATTTTTATTTATTTAGTTCAGCTAACAGTATGTCAGACAGAAGTACCAGGCCCTGCAGAGGGGAGCAGCAGAGTAAGAGGGCTTGGCAGAAAATACATTATTTTCATGCAGAGATCCAAGAATTATGTTGTATTATGCTGTATTATTGAAAAAACTTTAAATAAAAAGAGATTTATAAAAAAAATAAAAAAATAAAAGCTTCAGGTGCTACTAAATTCACTTAAAGTTGTGTATGGAGCATGTAGTGATTGTGAGGATTTGGATGCTGTTTTCCAGGAGTTTTTTAATTGGAAACAGTAAAGTTTGTAAAAATTCAGCATTCAGCTCTCTGGGCATTCTCTGTAGATGGACGTGTATGGTGGCCATATGTCCAGTTTTAGGCCGGACAGTCCGGTTTTTAGACTCCTGGTCCTCCGTCCAGCGCAAGGCCAGGACGGATGGCCAGAAGTCCTCCTTTTTGGTTGTTATTGTCTGCTCAGACATGGTCACTTTAAGGAGGCAGGGCCCGGCAGCACGTTTGACACACTGCATGCTTACGTGACGACGTCATTATCAGTGCGTGCTGCAGCTGCACTGGCGGGAACTGTCTGGAAGTTGGGAACAGAGGACCGTGTGTGTGCTTCAGACTGCGGGCGCAGCGCTGCACGTCCATAAGAGAGGCGCACCAATGCAGGTGAATACATTATGCACTGACCCTGCACAAAAAATGCTAATTAATTCACACCAACCCGCATCTATCTGCGGTATTTCTTACTGGACACTACAGGGACTTCTCTGCAGCACAGAAACCGCATGAGCAGGCGTTGGTGTTTTTTTTTAAACTGACAGCCTATAACCCTCTGTTGAAAAGTCTTTAGTGGCGTATATATACCTGGAAACAGAAAAATATACTCAGCGTTCACTGTTCCAGTTATATGTGGTAAAGCTTTTAGTGGCGTATATCAGTAGAAAAAGAAAAATATATTCGGCTGCAGTTCTATGTGGTAAAGTCCTTTTTGGGGTATTGACCGAATTACGTTGCAGTAATTTTTTTTATTTCAAATGTGTTTTTTGGGAGAAAATTGATGGGTGCCTTTACCATCTATTCACAATTAAATCAAACATCTTCAGTAAGTTGAAAATATTAATGAGCTGCCATCTCCACACTATTTCGCCTTGCTACTATGTGGTCTCCTGATGCTGCTGCTGACATCTCCACACTATGTCACCTTGCCACTCTGTGGCCTCCTGATGCTGTCGCCACCTCCATACTCTGTCATTGTGCCACTCTGTGGCCTCCTCATGCTTCCGCCACCTCCACACTCTGCCATTGTGTCACTCTGTGGTCTCCTGATGCTGCTGCCACCTCCAGACTCTGTCATTGTGCCACTCTGCGGCCTCCTTCTGAAGCTGCTGCTGCCGCCACCTCCAGACTCTGTCATTGTGCCACTCTGCGGCCTCCTCCTGAAGCTGCTGCTGTCGCCACCTCCAGACTCTGTCATTGTGCCACTCTGTGGCCTCCTGATGCTGTCACTACCTCCAGACTCTGTCATTGTGCCACTCTGTGGCCTCCTCCTGATGCTGTCACTACCTCCAGACTCTGTCATTGTGCCACTCTGTGGCCTCCTCCTGATGCGGATGCTGCCGCCACCTCCAGATTCTGTCATTTGGCCACTCTGTGGTCTCCTCATGCTGCTTCAACCTCACCACTATGTCATAGGGCCACTCTGTGGACTTCTCATGCTGTTCCCACTCTCCCCACTTCATGACTGGGCCACTATTTTGCCTTTCGGCCTGGCTGACATCATCATTTATTTGACACTTCTGATCTGTCAGAAGTAAGGAAAAATTAGACACACAACGGATCCTGTCTGCATACCAGCTGTAAGGCCTGTATGGTCCCATCAGAATTTTCTTATGATTTGGTAGCCAAATGTGTCATCTCTGTTTTAGATCCACTCCTGTTTTTTTTTTTTGGCATTAGCAATACTGATTGATTATTGAACAAATGCTGACTGATTGAAGGCGTATGCTGCACAGACAGGATCCGTTGTTTGTGGGTTATTGTTCTGACAGATCAGAAGAAGGGCAAATTAATCAGTGACGACAACACAAACTTACTGGTGACATCCTCTCCACTCTGTCAGAGGGGTTCTACTTGTATAAGCGAGAAATAGAACAGGTTCTGTAGACATCTATGTGGAATCAGCTGACGAGGGTGTAAAAGGAGTGCACTTCTTCTTGACGCTAACATCGAACCAAAAACGCTGAGTTGATACTTCAGTTATTTGGTCAGTTTTGGCCCCGTGACTGTCCAAATAAGTGAAGTGTGCAGTGATTCTAAGAGCGACGCCTGTCATCTGCATGTCATACTGATTATTTCACTACCACAGCACATTCCCTATGCGTGTTACTACAAGGCACAGTGTTCTACACCACTATAAAGGCTCTCTGCAGCCTGGAAATAGCCATTTTTTAACGTAATTCACCGCAAATAAATTTGGATCGAAGCAAATCTTTTTGAAAAATTTGTCGAATCGGCCGAATCAAATTTTTGAGAAATTCACTCATCTCTAGTGACTATGTACAAGATTGTAACCCACACATGTGAATGGAAGAAGAAACATGCAGCCGATGGAGAGCGATTGAGATTTTAGCTACGGGACCTGATGCAATCAACTGAATGGATTGAAAAAAAGTGGAGTTGTATCGGGCCTCAATACTTTCTCTCCTGTTATGATCCACACCTGAATTTGGCTTCAAAAATTGTATAGAAAAGCCTGAACGTGTGGCAGCATCATAAGCTTCCTTGACCCATGAGCCTGATGTCTTTCTTTGACTTGAGCGACACTGGACCCTGCCACATTTAATCTTTTAATCTGCCACATATCTCAGCAGGCAAATAATGTAAGTAACAATGCTTCTATTGCATCAACCTCAGGCATAAATATACCATTCTAATGAAATGCAGCGGCCGGGTCCAAAGCAAAATTTCACCAGGTAGCAGGTATGTTTTTTACTTTGTAGGCTTGTTTTATATAGGGAAATTGGGGAGAAACTGGAAGAAAAAGTATTTTTCTATTTTGTTTTCATGTTAACCTCTAAGGTAGATTGCTCAATGATACTTACCACACAAATGCTTCTATGCATAAGAATGCTAAATGTATGCACATAATATAATGTATATGTGACTATAGTGCCATAAACAAAACCTCACTTTAATTTTTACATGTATGTCATTCTCTTAGCTTTAGGCCAGTTTCACACATGTGTGTTTGGTCCGGGGAACTTGCTCCATGTGAAGGCAGCATTTCTTGGACCAAACTCTTTTCTTCTGACCCAAACTCACAGCAACATAATGGAATAATGCTTTGAGTTCCTGCCTGATCACCACTCCACTGTACTGTATTTATGGCATTATGTGAGTACAGTACAGTACAGTAGACCCACAGTCAAGCAGGAACTCACAGCATCTGAAGTAACTTACTGTAAAGAAATTATGTCTATATCCACACACGTTCACATATATATGTAATAATTCAGCCTTATATGCTTGTATTAAATATGCAGAGTTCTTCTTTAAAGGAAATATTTTATACTTTTATGACAGCAAGGTCTAGTAACACAAGCTAAACAGGAAATGAGGTCTAGCAACACGAGCTAAGAGGAAATGGCTGTCTGTAGCTTAAAAACCGCATGGCTAGAAAGAGATATGCATGCTTTAGCAAAAGAGACCACATTTATGATAGAGGAATGCATGGCATCATAGCTGCAGAAACATATATATATGCACATATATACCTTTTAAACATATATCTAACATATGCATTAAACATAGATTTTACATTAATACGGGTTGTAGATATAAGCATTTTTGTATCTTGACGTTCACCTTTGGTTTAGATAAGTAAAGGACATTTTTTATCAGGTATATGTTGGTACAAAATAAACGAAGATAATTCCGCGAAATATCTGAACAAAGCTAAAGTCAACAAAGATTATGGTTAGATATCTTAATTCCAAGAATTATAAATGCATCACATATGTATCTTGTTTCTAGGAAATTATCATGACTTTTTTACTAAGGTTGTATAGAGGTGAGATTAATAAATTTGTTACCTGATTGGATTAAGCTTAAGGGAGGTATATGATAATCTTGTGGTTTGCATCTATAAATTGTGTGCGATGTCAAAATAAAGTGACAACCATTTTAAACCTATCAACGTGTATTGGTCTTTAGTGGTTGCCCGGCCGGAGGTTCACCCACAGACAAACCAGGGGCCCTTTCACTTACAATGCAGTGAATTACTGTTGTTTACTAGACCAAACACATTGTGTGAAACTGGCTTTACATGCAGCACCTACAGATTTCTAATGTGAGTACAAGAGCAGATATAGCTGGAAGAGAACAAGCAGAAAAGTGTGCCCAGTTGTTAGCCTAGCACTTTGTGGCTGCGCTGCTGGTCCTATATGGGGGCACAAGCGCCAGACTCCCTCATTCCCTCCTGCTGCCATGCGCTGTACTGACAAGCGTGGGCAGAATGTAGCTTAACTCTTGTATCTGTGCTCCATGCCAGAGTTTACTTCCTGCTTGTCCCGTACTGTTTGTTAGGGCGTGCACGGCTGTCTCACCCGTCCTATGTGAGGCAGCACATACACGTCCTCTATCTCCCCAGCATATGGCTGGGTTGCAGGAAGAATTTAAAGGCACTTCCTGCCCCATGAAAGCGCCTGAGCAATCTTGGTCACTAGCTAGTCTAGTCCCTTTGTGTGAAGATGTTTGGAAGTTTTGTTTTTCTGTGTACCGGACCCTGCTTCTCAATTGGATTTTGCTTGATTGCTGCCTACCTCTGACCTTGGACTTTGATTATGGACTTTGCTTTATCACTGCCTACCCTGACTTCCTGACTAAGTCTTTCCCCTCAGTGCTTACCCAGGTATCTCTGACCCCCTGGTCAGTTGCCACTGACCCAGTGACTGCTCTTGAGTGGTACCTGGTAACTACCCTAATGGCCCAAGCCTATCCTCACCATCAGAGGCTCTAGTGAAGACCAGGTAGAAACTTAGTCACGCCAGCCGGTCAGTGGCGCAGTTCGGTCCACACTTGCATGACACCAGTGATCATTTTGTGACTTTTGATGCATACAATACTTTCCTTTTGCTAGTTTTACTTTGAGGGTCTTTGTTTGAATTTTGTCTTATTATTAACATTTATTAACATTTTTATTTAAATGGCGTTGAATGGGAGCAGAATAGGGTGATAAATATACATATTAAAAACTCTACCATTGCAAAAGTTTAATTTAAATTCTTCGTAGTTGCATTATGTACTTATATTGGTTTTAATTATAACCCATGTGAGTTAACTTTCCTGATTTTGCCCTGAAATACTGTATAGCTGAAAAAAACTATTACATTTCCCAAGAATAATCCTCTGGTTACAACACATTCCACTTCCAAGTGCTAAGTCCCTGAAAAGCATTTATAGGTTATCAGAGGTTAAATGACCATTGGTTACTAAGGCCATGTCTAGGCTCTCATATATTTTTTCTTCCATTGCAATAACTGATTTAAGAGTATAGCTTACAGACAAACACATTTGTTGGATTGAAACATTGGAACAGAGAGACAGAGTACTAAGAAGAAATCAAATAACCTGTAATACCGTAGGCACTCAACAAACCTGTATGTATTGCCTCAAAACAAATGTCAGGTTTGCATTTCCACAGCGACACTGACAAAGGTCATTTTATGATATAGATGTTCATGCATTTAACCAGATAGGAAAACACAACATAATTTCCTAAAAACTATTACATTGCAAAAGATTATGGTCTTTGTTCTGTTATGAACAATCCTTTTGCTTTAAAAATTATGAGCTGTCTCTACTCCTGGGTTGTTATATAAAAGAAATATAGACCTTCAAATACAGAATGTCAATACATTTTCGATGTACTGTAGCTGTATGCAAACTGTAAGCAGACCTTACCACATTTATTGTATTTGACTTTATTTGCCCTCTGACCTTTTATCTTTAGTTAGTGTTGTTTTCATAATAAATATGGCATATTTGAATTTTATTAAAAGGGTTGCCCAGGGCTTTTTAGGTGATGGCCTATCTTGAGGATAGGCCATCTCTATTTGATTCATGGGGATCCTACACCCAGCCACCTCCTCCAGTCAGCTGGTCTGTGTAGCTCCACCAGTGGAAGTCAGAGCCAGAGTTGCAGAGCACCAGCAACATTGTAGTGGCTGGATCTAGCTGCTACAGCGCTGCACCCATAGAAGTCAATGGGAGCAGTGCTGTAGTAGTGAGCTGCTACAAAGTCGATGGCGCAGTGTAGCTCTGACGCTGACCTACAAAGACTAGCTGATGAGAGGGGCTGCAGAGTGTTGGATCAGCTAGTGAAAGCCTATCCTAAGGACAGGTTTTTAGGGGTTTGGAGACTATTTGTTGTGGGGTCTGGTGTTGAATCTGTATTTATTATGAGGGCTAGGTCTAATATTGGGTCTGTATTGATTTAGGAAGTCTTGGTTTGGTCTTAGGGTCTGGTCTGGGCTTATCTTTATTTTTCGGGGGTGTGATACAGGAATCACAGGGAATACTGTGATTAGCATAGTGGTGTATGAAGTAATGGTATACTGTATGTAACTGGACAGCATATGTTAACATTTTCAGTGTGTCACTTAACACACTATGTGTATGTAGGAATCTATTTCTAAAAGTATGTGAATTATGCTGTGTATTAGTGTTGATCGAGCACCGTAGTGCTTGGGGGCTCGGGCCGAACACATCGTGATATTCGGGGGCTCGACCGAGCACCCGGGTATAATGGAAGTCAATGGGAGAACCCGAGCATTACACCAGGTACCCCCTGCTCTGAAGAGGGGAGGGTGCCTGGTTCATAAGAAAATGTCAGAAATTGTTGGTAACACCACCGAAATGGTCCTGTAACAGCATGGGGAGGATGTCTGGATGCATCTTGGAATCGCTGGTCGCTGCTGGGAACTATGTTGTCCGAATAGTACGCCACTTTTACATAATGACAATAATACGTACAAAACCAAGTGAAAAAAAAACGATTTTAGAGGAAAAATTGATAGTACTTGTATATAAAGTGCAAGTGCTGCCAAAAATTACAAGGAAGAGGCACTCCAATACACCCTTAGGCCTCATGCACACGACTGTTGTGTGCATCCGTGGCCGTTGTTCCGTTTTCCGTGATTTTCTGCGGACCCATTGACTTTCAATGGGTCCGTTGAAAACTCGGAAAATGCACCGTTGTTCATCCGCGGCCATGATCCGTGTTTCCTGTCCGTCAAAAAAATAGGACCTGTGAAAACTCAAATCCGACAGTATATTCTAACACAGAGGCGTTCCCATAGTGATGGGGACGCTTCAAGTTAGAATATACTAAGAACTGTGTACATGACTGCCCCCTGCTGCCTGGAAGCACCCAATCTCTTACAGGGGGCTGTGATCTGCACAATTAACCCCTCAGGTGCCGCACCTGAGAGGTTAATTGTGCGTATCATAGCCCTCTGTAAGAGATCAGGTGCTGCCAGGCAGGAGGGGGCAGACCCCCCTCCCCTGTATTTAACTCATTGGTGGCCAGTGCGGCCCCCCTACCTCCCTCCCCAGTATTATATTCATTTGTGGCCAGTGCGGCCCCCCTCCCTCCCTCCCAGTATTATATTCATTGGTGGCCAGTGCGGCCTACCCTCTCCCCCCCCACCTAATTAAAATCACCTTCCCCCATCATTGGTGGCCAGTGCGGCCTCCCCTCTTCCCCCCCCTAATTAAAATCACCCCCCCATCATTGGTGGCCAGTGCGGCCTCCCCTCTCCCCCCCCTCCCTAATTAAAATCACCCCCCCATCATTGGTGGCCAGTGCGGCCTCCCCTCCCCCCCTTCTTAATTAAAATCACCCCCCCCATCATTGGTGGCCAGTGCGGCCTCCCCTCTCCCCCCCCCTCCCTAATTAAAATCACCCCCCCCATCATTGGTGGCCAGTGCGGCCTCCCCTCTCCCCCCCCCCCCTAATTAAAATCACCTTCCCCCATCATTGGTGGCAGCGGTGAGTTCCGATCGGAGTCCCAGTTTAATCGCTGGGGCTCCGATCGGTAACCATGGCAACCAGGACGCTACTGCAGTCCTGGTTGCAATGGTTACTTAGCAATTTTTTATGTTTGGGCCTGCAGGTAAGCTGACCCTGTAAAAGATTTTAGGTTTGGGCCTGCAGGTGAGCTGACCCTGTAAAAGATTTTAGGTTTGGGCCTGCAGGTGAGCTGACCCTGTAAAAGATTTTAGGTTTGGGCCTGCAGGTGAGCGGACCCTCTAAAAAATTATATTCGAAGGCCATATATGCAATGGCATTATATGTGACGAATAAACAATGCATGTTGATATGACGGAAGAGGAGGAGGAGGAGGAGGAAAGGAAGATCCAACCATATACCGTTGTTTGTGGTGGAATGGGTGCTGGCAGGGTGTCATGAAACTGTCCCAGGCTTTGGAGAGTGTTGCCCTGCCTCTGTTGGAACTGCTGTGTGTTCCCCTTGTCTCCTCTCCTCGGTTGGCCAAGGAAGTACGGACTCTGCCACCAGCGTTGTCAAATGGAAAATTTTGCAGCAATTTTTCAACAAGGATCTTCTGGTATTGCACCATTTTACTCGTCCTCTCCACCAGAGGAATGAGAAATGATGAGAAGTTCTCTTTGTAGCGGGGGTCGAGAAGGATGAACAACCAGTAATCCTTGTTTAAAATACGTATAGCGCACGGGTCATGGGAAAGGCAGCCTAACATGAAGTCAGCCATGTGTGCCAGAGTACCAACAGGCGAGACTTCGCTGTCGTCATCAGGAGGATCACTCCCAAAGTGTGGATGAATTATGGAAAAAATATATTTGTTGTCACTAATATTTTTCCCAATATCTGGACCTGACACACAGATGCAATTGCAGCATAGATGTAATAATTCACTGCAGACACTGTTTATAGGAAAAATGTGGATAAATTATGGAAAAAATATACCTTATTTTTAGCTTTATAAGACACAGTTTTTCCCCCTCCAAATGTGACCCAAAATGTGCATGCTGTGGCAGCTCAGAATCTATCACTAACGGCTCCTGAGCTGCCATGAAACTGTGGGCGGGTGTCACGACGGGGAGTGGGGAAAACCCCCCACCGTGCAATGACAGTGGCTGAAACGCCAGATAGCAGAGAACAGGGAGCAGGTCACCTCCTAATGCAACCCTGAAATCTCCCTAGACTCCTAGTGCATGAGCCGCCTCTGAAGGTTAGGGGGCTCATGCTCACCAACCTAGAACCCTAGGTATCCCTGCTATGCCCTAGGCCTGATGACAGGGCATAGACCACCCATTCATCCTTCACCACAGATGAATGGTGTCCCCAGAGGCCCAGTAGCTGGCAGGATGCAAGACTATGGGATAAGCAATACGGCAAGTAAGTAACACAGCAACAAAACAAATTCTATCCACACTTACCTGCCGCAGCCGAGATGGAAGGAGGGCTCCAGGCTGGGAAGCCCACAGTCTTGCTATTGCTTAAACCCCTCCGGGAAAGCAAGCCCTATTCGGAGCAGGCACACTAACATATAAGCCTCCATACACAGACCACACCAAAACAACATACACCAGGTGGGGGAGGAATAACAGACACACACCGGAGGGGACACACAGCCAGGGCAACAAAGCTCCTACACAGACTGACTACCAACAAACTATGACCTCAGGCTCCAACACACCAATATATAAGGAGGCCTGAGGTCACACCCACCACACCACTAGTAATTAAACCCGTGCCAACCAAAACAGGGGAAACACCATATAAAAAGAAAGTGCACGTGCAAACAACAAACTACACGTTGCAACAAGCAACGAGTCTGCGTGGTAACCGCGTCACGGTCAAATACCTTCAGTGAAGCCTCCAGCCCGCACATAAATCGCGGCACTAAGCAGCACCTTGGGCTGGCTGGTGGCTTCATTAAATGCTAAATGATGCTGGCAGCCCGCGCTTCCATTCATGCCATTGGGCGGGCTGACAGCTTCTCTGTATGGGAGCAACCCGCGCTTCTATTCATGCCATTGTGCGGGCTGGCGGCTTCTCTGTATGCGCTGTACTGCCGCCAGCCCGCACGTCCTTCACTCACCGCAGCAGTAGGATCCCCTTCTCTGTGCTGCCTGGCCAAGCTATGGTGAACGTGTCCTGCAACCCCCCCTCCCGCCTCCACCAATCAGCTCCCTAAAAGACTATCTTAAATATGACTATAACCCCCCTCATCAATAGGAATGCACCCATGTACTGCAGTATATGGGTGGATTCCTATGGATCAGGGGGGTTATAGTCATATTTAATATAGACACATGCCAATTACAGAACAGTCCCTGGACAGTGTTTATTTTATACACTGCTCAAAAAAATAAAGGGAACACAAAAATAACACATCCTAGATCTGAGTTAATTAAATATTCTTCTGAAATACTTTGTTCTTTACATAGTTGAATGTGCTGACAACAAAATCACACAAAAATAAAAAAATGGAAATCAAATTTTTCAACCCATGGAGGTCTGGATTTGGAGTCACACTCAAAATTAAAGTGGAAAAACACACTACAGGCTGATCCAACTTTGATGTAATGTCCTTAAAACAAGTCAAAATGAGGCTCAGTAGTGTGTGTGGCCTCCACGTGCCTGTATGACCTCCCTACAACGCCTGTGCATGCTCCTGATGAGGTGGCGGACGGTCTCCTGAGGGATCTCCTCCCAGACCTGGACTAAAGCATCTGCCAACTCCTGGACAGTCTGTGGTGCAACGTGACGTTGGTGGATAGAGCGAGACATGATGTCCCAGATGTGCTCAATTGGATTCAGGTCTGGGGAACGGGCGGGCCAGTCCATAGCATCAATGCCTTCGTCTTGCAGGAACTGCTGACACACTCCAGCCACATGAGGTCTAGCATTGTCTTGCATTAGGAGGAACCCAGGGCCAACCGCACCAGCATATGGTCTCACCAGGGGTCTGAGGATCTCATCTCGGTACCTAATGTCAGTCAGGCTACCTCTGGCGAGCACATGGAGGGCTGTGCGGCCCTCCAAAGAAATTCCACCCCACACCATTACTGACCCAATGCCAAACCGGTCATGCTGGAGGATGTTGCAGGCAGCAGAACGTTTGCCAATCTTGGTGTTCTCTGGCAAATGCCAAACGTCCTGCACGGTGTTGGGCTGTAAGCACAACCCCCACCTGTGGACGTCGGGCCCTCATATCACCCTCATGGAGTCTGTTTCTGACCGTTTGAGCAGACACATGCACATTTGTGGCCTGCTGGAGGTCATTTTGCAGGGCTCTGGCAGTGCTCCTCCTGTTCCTCCTTGCACAAAGGCGGATGTAGCGGTCCTGCTGCTGGGTTGTTGCCCTCCTACGGCCTCCGCCACGTCTCCTGATGTACTGGCCTGTCTCCTGGTAGCGCCTCCATGCTCTGGACACTACGCTGACAGACACAGCAAACCTTCTTGCCACAGCTCGCATTGATGTGCCATCCTGGATAAGCTGCACTACCTGAGCCACTTGTGTGGGTTGTAGACTCCGTCTCATGCTACCACTAGAGTGAAAGCACCGCCAGCATTCAAAAGTGACCAAAACATCAGCCAGGAAGCATAGGAACTGAGAAGTGGTCTGTGGTTACCACCTGCAGAACCACTCCTTTATTGGGGGTGTCTTGCTAATTGCCTATAATTTCCACCTGTTGTCTATCCCATTTGCACAACAGCATGTGAAATTGATTGTCACTCAGTGTTGCTTCCTAAGTGGACAGTTTGATTTCACAGAAGTGTGATTGACTTGGAGTTACATTGTGTTGTTTAAGTGTTCCCTTTATTTTTTTGAGCAGTGTATATGACTATAACCCCCCTCATCCATAGGAATCCACCCATATACACAGTATATGGGTGGATTCCTATGGATGAGGGGGGTTATACAGTAGTCATATCAGTTACCGTAAGCTAATATTGGTACAGTCCCTGGACAGTGTTCATATTTAATGTGACTATTACTCCCCTCATCCTTAAGAATACACCAATGTACAGTACCTACAGTACATCAGTGTATTATTTAGGATGATGGGCGTTATAATCACATAACAGTGTCATCCACAGATCCCCCCATAACAGTGTCATCCACACATTCCCCCATAACGGTATCATCCACAGATTCCCCATAACAGTATCATCCACACGATCCCCCATAACAGTGTCATCCACACATTCCCTCATAACAGAATCATCCACAGATTCCCCATAACAGTATCATCCACAGATCTACCATAACAGTGCGTCATCCACAGACTACCATTAGTTCAAAACCCACCAAAAGCACACCTTTTGGTTCAAAATATTTTTTTTCTTATTTTCCTCCTCTAAAACCTAGGTGCGTCTTATGATCAGGTGCGTCTTATAAGGCGAAAAATACGGTAATTGTTTTCGCTAATATTTGTTGTCACTAATATTTTTCTCAATATCTGGGCCTGACACACAGACGCTATTGCAGCACCAATGTGACAATTCACTGCAGGGACTGTTTATAGGAAAATTATGGAAAAAATATATTTGATATCACTAATATTTTTCCCAATATCTGGGCCTGACACACAGACGCTATTGCAGCACCATTGTGACAATTCAATGCAGGGACCGTTTATAGGAAAATTATGGAAAAAATATATTTGATATCACTAATATTTTTCCCAATATCTGGGCCTGACACACAGACACTATTGCAGCACAGATGTGACACTTTACTGCAAGTACCGTTTATAGGAAAAATGTGGATAAATTATGGAAAAAATATAATTGTTTTCAATAATATTCTTCCTATCTCTGCCCCTGACACACAGAAGTCACTGTGTCACAAGTCACTGCAGACACCCTCTATAGAAAAATAATCGCAAAGTATGAAAAAAATAAATCAAAGACTACTTTGCAAGATTAAATTGCTGCCACCACCACACACTAGACTTTAAAAGGACTTTTGGGTCTTTGAAACGTTTTAAAATTGAATAAATTGCGATCACAAACTCCCTACACTATCTGACCCTTCCTAAGCGCAGCTCTCCCTGACTCGCAATGAGCCGAACCCGCGTCATCGGGTGCTATATAGCACCCGATGATGCATTCCGGCCAGCCAATTAGGGTTGAGCGTGAATATTCGAATCATGAATTTTAATCGCGAATATCAGCACTTCGAGAATTCACGAATATTTAGAATATAGTGCTATATATTCGTATTTGCGAATAGTGTTGAATATTCTAATCACGAATTTATCGCAAATATCGGCACTTAGCAACATCCCTAGCAACCAAAAGGAAAGTTGACTACCCCTTAGTGTTGATCGTGAATATTCTAATCGCAAATTTTTATTGCAATTATATTGCATTGCCGATTTTCGTAATCAAGTAAACAATGACTGGAGATCACAAATTCTTGAATTTGCAAATTTATGGCGAATATTCGGCCAAAAATTTGCTACATATTGCGAATTCGAATATTGCCTATGCTGCTCATCACTACAGCCAATCTTTGTAATGGCAGTAGCCAACATGGCTACTGGCATTACAGTGATGGTACTACTTACCTGCACGTTTATTGGCTGCTCAGCAGCTGCAAAATGTGCTGGGAGGCGACTCGAGCATGGAGCTCGAGCACATGTGGTACTCGGCCGAGTACCGCCATGTGCCGAGCATAGCGATGCTCGAGCTGAACAGGTATTCGACTGAGCTTGCTCGCTCAACACTACTATGTATATAAATGCTGTGTATGGTATGTACAGTATATATAGTGTATGGTGTGTGTATATGTTGTGAATGATGTATAACTGCTATAAAAGTTTAAATATATGACTGTGTATGATATGTTTATCTTGTGTACGCTGTTTCTATATGCTGTGTATGATGTGCATATGCTGTGCATGGTCTGTTTATGGTGTAAATATTTTGAGCCTTAACTGCCTGCCCTGACCGCGAACTGTTTATCAGATTTTTCGTGCTCTGTCTGAACTGACCTTGGTCGGTCCCTCACTACAATTCTGCATGATCCCTTGGTGCTTTGCATCAGAGTCTCATGACCGTTGTCCATTACACAGAGACTACTCCAGGAGGTAGCAGCCTGGCGGTTCACCTGCAGCGAAGTCCAGATCCCTGTACAGGGAGTAAAGGATGAAAACCAGGGACATGGCAGGATAATGCCCTTAGGTGTAGCCCAATGCTAGTAGTTCCACACCCTTTGCTGTGACATTTTTATATATGCTGTGTATATGTATATATGGTGTATATATATATATATATATATATATATATACTGTACATGTGTGTGCTTGTTACAAATGTAAACCTATCTCTGATTGTCCCTATGAGTATTAGTAACTAATTTTTAATTAAATTTAGTTTGAACTACACAGTTCCGATAATTGAACTAGTTTAGCCACAAACCCTTCCTTACCTTTTCCATTTGGACCAGATCACCTTGATGACTTCTTTCCGCCACCTTTCTTCTCTGCAGAGGTTGTCAGAGTTCTGTCTCCTTCCTGGTGCCCTAACAGTATTATTCTTCTGCTACCCCCAATACTGTGCCCAGTATGGCTTGTCACCTCAAGGTATTTAAGACTCCTTTGCCTAAGGAAAGGTGTCTGAGCTTTACGTTATCTTGCTTGCTAGTTCCAAGTGAAAGTGTACTGTTCGGTTTGTCTGCCCGTGTACCCACCTCTACCTGTTTACTGATTCTGACCCTCCACTACAGAACCTGACTTTAGCCTGACTTTAACCAAAGCATATAGAAGAATGCAGTACCACATACCTATTACATCCAGTGATGTTTTCTCTTTCTTTATCTTTTCCATTTGGACCAATCCAACTTGATGACCTCTTGTCTCTGCAAAGTTTGGCAGAGTTCTGCCTCCCTCCAGAGTTCTGTCTTCCTCCTCCCCACTGTGCACTCCATTATCCCCAAACACTATACTGTAAAATAGTGCTATATAGGTAGTCCCTCTCATAGTAATAGTAATGCCAATAGTAATAATTGTCTCCCAGACTGCTTTTTCATATTAACAGTGCCCCCTAAAGTACCATCTACAGCAAGCATGTCAAACTCAAAGGCTAACATGGGCCAAAAAAACAAAATTTAAGTTTATGTGGGCCGCATCAAAAAAAAAAAAAAAATCGTACATTTTCATAGAACAACATTGTTGTTTCATGACTGCTGACCCCCAACATCCCGTTGCCCAATAACACAAGTGAGACCTATATATATATATATACAAATATTAAACTTCACTATAAGACGCACCTAGGTTTTTGAGGAGAAAAATAAGAATAAAAAAATATTTTTAACCAAAAGTTGTGCTTTTGGTGGGCTTTGAATTAATGGTGGTCTGTGCATGACACTATTATGGGGGATCTGTGGATGACGCACTGTCATGAGGGGGATCTGTGGATGGCACTGTTATGGGGGACCTGTGGATGGCACTGTTATGGGGGATCTGTGGATGGCACTGTTATGGGGGATCTGTGGATGGCACTGTTATGGGGGATCTGTGGATGGCACTGTTATGGGGGATCTGTGGATGGCGCTGTTATGGGGGATCTGTGGATGGCGCTGTTATGGGGGATCTGTGGATGGTGCTGTTATGCCCCCATAACAGCACCATCCACAGATCCCCCATAACAGCGCCATCCACAGATCCCCCATAACAGGGGATCTGTGGATGGCACTGAGTTGGGGATCTGTGGATGGCACTGTTATGGGGGATCTGTGGATGGCACTGTTATGGGGGATCTGTGGATGGCACTGTTATGGGGGATCTGTGGATGGCACTGTTATGGGGGATCTGTGGATGGCACTGTTATGGGGATCTGTGGATGGTACTGCTATGGGGTGGGATATCTGTGGATGGCATTGTTATGGGGTGGGGGGATCTGTGGATGGCATTGTTATGGGGTGGGGGATCTGTGGATGGTGCTGTTATGGGGGATCTGTGGATGGCATTGTTATGGGGTGGGATATCTGTGGATGGTACTGCTATGGGGTGGGATATCTGTGGATGGCATTGTTATGAGGTGGGGGGATCTGTGGATGGAACTGTTATGGGGGGGATCTGTGGATGACACTGCTATATGTCATCCACAGATCCCCCTCATAACAGTGTCCCCCAATACACCGGCCCTCTGCTCACCGAAGTATTTATAAACGTGAATCCTTATCCTGTTATTAAGTTGAACTAACGCTGCGCTCTCCCATGTTCCCCTGTATCCCCACCAGGGCCGTCTTTAATATTGATTGGACCCTGGACAAGAATTTACTTGGGACCCCTGGATCCCGCCCCCCCCCCCGCACTTTGCTGTACTTGCTATACAGCATCACTTACCTGTCACGTCCAGGGCCTCCAGGTGACGTCTCCTCTCTGTCATCATCCTCTCTGTAGATCTTCTCTCTCATCATCTTCTCCACTCGGTCTGGACAACTTCTCTCAGCCGCCTCGTCTCTGCAGAGTGTGACACACAGACATCTTAGCTTCCTCACATTCTATCATTATCCCCCAACTGGAGTCCCCACAGTGTTATCCTGCTGCTTGCTGTGCCCCCCCCCCCCCCCAGGGGTGTAGCTATAGGGGGTGCAGAGGTAGCAGTCGCTACCCGGCCCAGGAGCCTGAAGGGGCCCAAAGACACTTGTGCCGCATAAGAAGACACACAAAGCCCTGAGGGAAGGGGGGCGCC
The DNA here is from genome assembly GCF_905171765.1 of Bufo bufo. Lineage (NCBI taxonomy): Eukaryota > Metazoa > Chordata > Amphibia > Anura > Bufonidae > Bufo > Bufo bufo. Next base: position 134,286,096 of record NC_053393.1, read on the forward strand.
CAAGCTGAACTCTTGCACCGGAGCCCATGAGCCTTTAGTTACGCCCCTGCCCCCCCCCCAAATACCCCCAAACACTATCCTGAAGAAACATTACTGCCCCCCATAGTAATAGTGCTCCTCATAGTCCCACCAATAGTAATTCCCTTCTAGAATGCCCTCATTAGTAATACTGCCCCAACCATGATAATGCTCCTCAACAATGCCCCCATTATTAGAAGAGCCCTCCCATATTAATAATACCCTCACAGAGTCCCCAGTAGAAATAAGGCCCCCTATTGTTCCCCCAGTGGTAATAAAGCTTCCTACAGACCCCTCAGTAGTAATAAGGCCCCCATAGTGCGCTTAGTAGAAAAAAGGCGGATCTATAATACCCTCCTATAGACCCCCAGTAGTAATAAGACCACCTATAATGTCCCCTGGATCTGCAGTGCCCCCTGCAGTTACAATCCTCCCTCCACCATACAGTCCCATGTAAATAACATCACCTCCTCCCCAGCCGCCTCCAACGCACAATCCCATGTAAACATCACCCCCTAAGGCTACTTTCACACTTTCGTTCGTGAGGATCTGTCCTGTACTTGTACAGGACGGATCCGCACCGATAATACAAACGAATGCATCCGTTAAGGACCGATTAGTTTGCATTAGATTTGAATTTCTAAGTCCCAATACGGATCCGTCCTGACTTACATTGAAAGTCAATGGGGGACGGATCCATTTACAATTGCACCATTTTGTGTCAATGCAAAGGGATCCGTCCACATTTACTTACATTGTAAGTCAGGACGGATCCGTTTGGCTCCGCAAGGCAATGCGGACACAAAAACGCTGCTTGCAGCATTTTGGGGTCCACCTCCAAAACGGAACGGGGGGCTGTACGGAGCCGAACGAATGCATTCTGAATGGATCCACATCCATTCAGAATGCATTGGGGTTAAACTGATGCATTTGGGGCTGCTTGTGAGAGCCTTGAAACGGATCTCACAAGCGGATCCCCAAACCCAAGTGTGAACGTAGATTCCTCCCCACCATCCACATTCAACATACAGTCCCATGTAAATAACATCACTCCCTCCCCCAGCCACCTCAAGCACACAGTTCCATGTCAATAACATCCCTCCCTTCAGCCCTAACATACATCCTAGTTAAATAACTACAACCCCCAGCAGGGCCGATCCTAGGGTCACAGGCGCCTGGGTGCAGAAATATTTCTGGCGCCCCCACATGGGCGTGGTTATCTTACTAACTCCTCCCCTTTACAATGTTTCTATGGCAACAACTTCAGCCCCACGAATCGGCGGCTCGGCTGCTCGGCTTAAAAAAAAAAAAAAGTCAAAAAAAAAAAAGTCCCGGCGGCTCGCTCGGCCAGGGCCGGACTGGGGATAAAAACCAGCCCTGGAAAAAGTTGCAAACCAGCCCCACAGCATTGCGTCATTATTTACTTGTTTATAATAGGAGAAAGCATTCATTTTAAAACACGTGTGTAAACACGAATATGAACTTTGCCCCACGATAGCTCTTTTGTAGAACCCCCATAAAAACTTACAGTTACTTGACTTGGCCCTTGGGGATCTCGGACGCCACTTCAACACTTTGGCCGGGGGCTCGGCGGAGCTGATGTTGTGCTTTAACCTAATGAGAAAGATTTCATAATAAGGATTTGGAGAAAGGGCAGAGGGATAGCAGAGCAGGGAGAGGCTGGTGCTGCTACTAGGGGGTCATACCATGGGGGAGTAATAAAGCCCACCATAATGCCCCCCCAGTAGTAATAATTCTCCTTATAATATGCAAAACATTTGTAATGCCCCCAGTTGAGCTAATGTTCCCATAATGTGCCAATATAAAATACCCCTTCTCAGTGCCCCCGTAGATGACCCCCATAGTGCCCCCCCCTTCCCCATAGTACCCACCATAATGTGTCCCAGTATAAAATGCCCCTATACAGAGCCCCCATATAAAATATCTTCTTTTTTAGCCTCAGTAGATGCCCCTATAGTGCCCCCCAATAATCTGCAGTAAGATGTGCCCCCATAGATGCCCCCAATCATGTGCCAGTAATAAGAGCCCCCCCACCATCATGTGCCAGTAGCCAGAGCCCCCCCATATCATGTCAGTAGCCAGAGCCCCCCCATATCATGTGTCAGTAGCCAGAGCCCCCCATATCATGTGCCAGTAGCCAGAGTGCCCCCAATCATGTGCCAGAAATAAGAGCCCCCCCACCATCATGTGCCAGTAGCCAGAGCCCCCCATATCATATGCCAGTAGCCAGAGCCCCCCCATATCATGTGCCAGTAGCCCCCCTTATGTGCCAGTAGCCCCCCTATGTGCCAGTAGCCCTCCTTATCATGTGCCAGTAGCCCCCCTTATCATGTGCCAGTAGCCCCCTTATCATGTGCCAGTAGCCCCCCTTATCATGTGCCAGTAGCCCCCCATATCATGTGCCAGTAGCCAGAGCCCCCCCCCATATCATGTGCCAGTAGCCAGAGCCCCCCCCCACCATCATGTGCCAATAGCCAGAGCCCCCCCATATCATGTGTCAGTAGCCAGAGCCCCCCCATATCATGTGTCAGTAGCCAGAGCCCCCCATATCATGTGCCAGTAGCCAGAGTGCCCCCAATCATGTGCCAGAAATAAGAGCCCCCCCACCATCATGTGCCAGTAGCCAGAGCCCCCCCATATCATGTGCCAGTAGCCAGAGCCCCCCATATCATGTGCCAGTAGCCCCCCTTATGTGCCAGTAGCCCCCCTATGTGCCAGTAGCCCCCCTTATCATGTGCCAGTAGACCCCCTTATCATGTGCCAGTAGCCCCCTTATCATGTGCCAGTAGCCCCCCTTATCATGTGCCAGTAGCCCCCCATATCATGTGCCAGTAGCCAGAGCCCCCCCCCTTATCATGTGCCAGTAGCCAGAGCCCCCCCCCCATATCATGTGCCAGTAGCCAGATCCCCCCCATTATCATGTGCCAGTAGCCAGAGTGCCCCCATATCATGTGCCAGTAGCCAGAGTGCCCCCATATCATGTGCCAGTAGCCCCCCATATCATGTGCCAGTAGCCCCCCTTATCATGTGCCAGCCCAGTAGTCCCCCCTTATCATGTGCCAGCCTAGTAGTCCCCCCTTATCATGTGCCAGCCCAGTAGTCCCCCCTTATCAAGTGCCAGCCCAGTAGCCCCCCTTATCATGTGCCAGCCCAGCCCAGTAGTCCCCCCTTATGTGCCAGCCCAGTAGCCCCCCTTATGTGCCAGCCCAGTAGCCCCCCTTATCATGTGCCAGCCCAGTATTGTACCTATATAAAAAAATTAAAAAAAATAATACACTTATACTTACCTCCAGCAATGCGATGCGATGCAGGCCACCTCTTCCGTCTGTGTCCCTCGCTATACGGCTCAGGCGACGCGATGACGTCATCGCGCCATCACCGGCCTCTGATAGGCTGCCAGCACTAAGCCGGCAGCCTATCAGAGGAACAGGAGGGGACACACTTCTCCCTCCTCTGCCGCAGCACAGACAGGCATCTGTATTGCCGTCCTGAGGACGGCAATACAGATGACTATGGAGATGAGCGCTTCCGCAATGGAGGCGCTCATCTCCTGCTCTGCCCTGCCGCCGGCCGCGGCCGCCCCCACTTGTCACCAGGGCCGCAGCGCTGGGGTGCGGGGCACCCACTGCACCCCGTGTAGGATCGGCCCTGACCCCCAGCATTGCTCTGCCTCTCCCTTCACTTACCTCTCCTCATATACAGACATCAGCATTAGGCTCCTTCTCCTTTTCACTCCGGTCCAATCCTGCACTGGTCACATGATGGTGACATCATCCAGGTCATCCTATCACAGCCTGTTTTGCTGATCACATGACCTGTGATGTCACCACAGGTCCTTCACCTCTTCCCAGACAGTGTATATTAGATTCAATTGTATTGCCGTTCTGTGTACGGCAATACAGTTGTATCTAGCAGGCAGGACATTCGGGGCCTGGGACAAAACATCAGGGGCCCAGGCCCCGAATGTTTTAACCTAGCGACGAATGTTTTAACCTAGTGACTAGTGAATGGGAGTCGGGAAACTGAGCTCCCTTGGGCCCCCAGGAGCAACTGGGCCCGGGGCAGCTGCCCCTTTTGCCCTGCGGCAAAGACGGCCCTGATCCCCACAGCACTTACGAACACTCTTCCATAGCAGGCAGAGCGGACGGCACCAGTAACGTCACTCACTGACGTCGCGCGTCTGCTCCGCCTGCTTCATTCATAAAGTGGGCGGAGCAGGCGCTCGACGTCAGTGAGTGACGTTACTGCTGCCGTCCGCTCTGCCTGCTATTGAAGCTTAAGTAAGTGCTATGGGGATACAGGGGAACATGGGAGAGGGCAGCGTTAGTTCAACTTAATAACAGGATAAGGATTCACGTTTATAAATAAAGCACTTACTTAAGCTTCAATAGCAGGCAGAGCGGACGGCAGCAGTAATGTCACTCACTGGCGCCTGCTCCGCCCACTTTATGAATGAAGCAGGCGGAGCAGACGCGCGACGTCAGTGAGTGACGTTACTGGTGCCGTCCGCTCTGCCTGCTATGGAAGCGTAACCAGAGCAATGAATATCTTTGCCGGGCCGCAAAGATATTCATTGCGGGCCGCATGCGGCCCGCGGGCCGCATGTTTGACACCCATGATCTACAGTGATAATGCTTCCCAAGAATGTCCCTATTAGAGAAATGCCCTCCATATTGTGTCCAATATTAATGTCCCCACTGTATCCTCAGTAGTAATAATGCTAACATAGTTCCCGCCGTATAAATAAGGCACTGCTATAATGTCCCTAGTAGCAACAAGGCCCCTCTATAAGGCACTCCTAAGAGGCCCCAGTAGTAATAAGGCCCCATATACAGTAGTGTTCCGAGCATTTATAATGCCCACTTGCAGTTATAAGCCCCTGTAGTGTCCCCTGTATGGTAATTTCCCCTCTAGTGCCAATATGTATAATATCCCCATTCATAGTGCCCATATGTATTATGCCCCCTGTGGTGTCCCCTGCATTATAACATCCCCTGTATTGCCTCCTGTATTATAATGCTTCCCTATAGTAACCCCTGCATTATAATGCTCATCTGTAATGCTCCAGTCTGTAATGCACCCCTGTAGTTCTCCAGCCCGTACTGGTGTGTATAAGTGGGAAAAAAGGACTTATTTGCCGTTCAGCCGTGCAGTTATATGTTCTAAAGCCTTTATTGGCGTGTATAAGTGAGGGGAAAAAAGGGTTTGTTAGCCGTTGTGTGGTGAAGTAATAAAAATGACAGCCCTTTTTGGCATGTATTAGTGGCAAAGTATCATTTGCCATTCAGCGGTGCAGTTATATGTTGTAAAGCGTTTTATGTCGTGTATTAGTGGCAAAAAAAGTATTATTTGCTGAGGCGGGCAAATAGTGATGAGGAGAGTGGTGTGGGAGCTGGTGTTGCGAGTGGTCAGGCTCCTGGCTAAGAGATTGTAAAGGAGGACATCAGTGACATGCAGACAGTACTCGATGATGATGTAGCTGATCGCAATTGGAAGCCGGATAACAAAGCGGCTTGATCATTATTGGGCGAGGAGGGTGGCAGCTTGCACGTGAGGCAGCTGCTGAGCCAGCAAGTCGGAAGCATGGCCGGGAGTCAGCAGGGTGGAAGCAGTGGGAGGTCGGGAGCCAAACGTGCCTGGGGTAGACAACCTGCTTCGCAGGAGCCTACCTGCCCAGAAAGTTCAGGAGTCAGTGGCGGTAGCAGTCAGTCAGTGCGGCGTGTTGGGGGTAAAATCACCTACTCGTCAGTGTGGCAGTTTTTTGTTAAGCCGTCGGAGGAGGTGAACATGGCCATTTGCTGAATGTGTGGGCAGAAGCTGAAGTGTGGCCAGGGTGCCAATGTTGGCACCACGGCCCTGCATTAACATATGCAACCTCACCATAAAGTGGCCTGGGAGAACCATGGCTCCAATGTGGTAATCCATCCTGCCGCAGCAACTGCTGCATCACCCAGTGGCACGCACCAAATTTCAGTCAGTCAAGGCTCCACCACCTCAGCCAAAGGGAGCTATCTATCCTTCCCATCATCTACCAGTCCTGATGCTCCTGTTCCTTGCCCTCCTACTCCTCGTCAGTCATTCCGTCAGCAATCGATCACCAAAGCGATTTCCAAGAGACAACAGTATGCATGCACTCATCCAAAGGCGCAGAAGCTGAACATGCTCCTGGCCAAGTTGATGATGCTGCAGTCCCTCCCTTTCCAAGTGGTGGACTCTGCACCTTTCAGAGAACTCATGGCTTGTACCGAGCCGAGGTGGAGAGTCCAGCCAAACCAGCAACTTCGCCAGGTGACGCCGCTTCCACCTCCACGTTGTCACTCCGTTGGTCCTACGACAATGTCCACCTCCTCATCCTCCACCATGTCCTTAGCCTCCTCTGTAAGGACATTTCACAGTGCTCATCCAGCATACCACATGTGCAGGGCACGGTGTTGTCACGCTGTTCTACACCTCGTTTGCCTGGGCGAATGGAGTCACACAGGGGAGGAGCTGCTCCACGTCCTTCATCAAGAAATCGAATCCTGACTTTCTCCGCAACAACTCAAAATCGGAAGCATGGTGACCGCCAATGGGAAGAACATGGTGTCGGTGCTGCGTCAAGGAGGGCTGAGCCATGCGCCCTGTATGGCGCACGTGTTCAATCTGGTTGTCAACCAGTTCCTGAAGTCCTCCACCCATCTGCTAGACATCCTAAAAATGGCAAGTAAACTTTGCATGCACTTCAGACACTCGTAAACCGCCAAGCACACCCTCCTTGAGCTGCAGCAGCAGAACGGCGTCCCCAACATAGTCTGATATGTGATGTTTCCACTCATTGGAATTCCACCCTCCATATGTTGGACCGACTATATGAACAAAGAAAGGCCATAAACGATTTCTTGATAATTAAAGCGGACAGAGGTACTCCCCTGTGTAACTTCGATGTTAGCCAGTGACAGCTCATGCGTGACACCTGCCGTTTGCTTGTGCCCTTTGAGGAGGCCACTTTTTTTGTCAGTCGCCAGGACTATGGGATGAACAACGTCATTCCACTGATTCATATCCTGGAAAAGATGCTGGTAAGTCTGGCTGGTCAGGGGACTGGAGACGTGGTGGCTACATCTCACGGCCACATGAGCCCTGTGGGGGCTGAACTGAAGGAGGAGGAGGACGACATTAGAGCACAAGCAATGTGTAGCAAAATGGCTGTTTTTTCTACACAGGTGACAGGAGAGGAGGAGCAGGAGCAGGCGGAGGAGCAAGAGGGAGATGAGGAAGATGAGGCAGATGACCCAGGCACACCGTTGCACTATGCAGTGGAGATGGAGGCAGGGAGTGCCTCCGAGTCACTTGCTTAAATGGCCCACTGCATGCTCACTTGCTTGGGTAATGACAGCCGAATTGTCACCATTCGGCAGAGGGATGACTTCTGGCTGTTTACCTTGTTAGACCCTCACTACCGGTCCAAAATGGGGGCCTTTTTTACACCCGCTGAGAGGGAGGACAAACTGAACTACTATAGAGACATCATATATAGTCAGTTGGCAGCTGCCTATCTGCACCATCGTCCATCCTATCGTAGGTCTGAAAGGGGGCCCCTTTGCACTCTCATTCCATTGCCATGGCTGCGGTGGTAGGGGGGGGGGGGGTAGGATCAGTACCAGCTCCATCAGCATCAGCTAGAGCTTAGAGTCAATGATTGAGCAGCTTTCTTAACTGGCCTAGTGAAGAAACTACTCACCAGCATTAGCAGCTAGACCTGGAGCAGAACCTTAGCCAGCAGCTGGGGGCATACTTGAACAGCACCTTGCCACCCCACATTAAAAATCCACTGGACTACTGGGCAGCCAAACTGGATTTGTGGCTGCAACTGGCCGAGACCATAGTAACCCCAAGGCGAACTCCCCAGTCTACCCAAAATGTGGAGAGACTGACTTTTGTCAAGATGAATCAGTCGTGGATCAGCCAGGAATTCCACTCACCAATGCCTGATGCATCAGATTAGATCATCCATGCTGCCTCATCCAAATCTTGACAAGAGACCGGTTTCTTCTGGCTACCTGCCTCGGCTACTATTCTGATGTCGCCACCTGCCTGATGCCACACATTTGATGCCAAGTGCTCCTTCTTACACCCACCATCATCAGCGGGTACTGTTACTGCAACCCACCTCCCCACTCTGTCACTTGGTCACTCTGTGGTCTCCTGATGCTGCGGCCACCTCACCACTCAGGTCTCCTCATGCTGCTGTTTCTGCCACCTCTGCACTCTGTCATTGTGCCAATCTGTGGCCTCCTCATGCTGCTGCTGCTGCCACATCCACACTATGTTACCTTGCCACTCTGTGGTCTCCTCATGCTGCTGCTAAATCAACACTATGTCACTGGGCCACTCTGTTACCTCCTCAAGCTGCTGCTGCTGCCACCTCCATACTACAGTATGTCACCTTGCCAATCTGTGGCCTCCTCATGCTGCTGCTGCCACCCCCACACTATGTCACCTTGCCAGTCTGTGGCCTCCTCATGCTGCTGCTAACTGAACACTATGTAAATGGCTCACTCTGTGGTCTCCTCATGCTGCTGCTACCTCAACACTATGTCATTGGGCCACTCTGTGGACTTCTCAAGCTGTTCTCCCACCCTCTCCACTCCATGACTGGGCCACTATTTTTCCTTTTTGGCCTGGTTGACATAATTTGTTTGACCCTTCTTCTGATCTGTCAGATGGAAGGAAAAATTAGACACAACGGACCCTGTCTGTGTAGCAGCTGTAGGGCTTGTATGTCCTATCAGAATTGGCTTATGATTTGGCAGTCAAAAGCAGGAGTGGGTACAAAACACAGAAGACATGCAAATATTCCATTCACATGTCATCTCTATTTTGGATTCACTCCAGTTTTTTTTTTTGCTTTAGCAATACTGATGGATTACTGACCAAATGGTGACCGAGTGAAGGTGTATGCTTAACAAACAGGATCCGTTTTTTTGGGGGGTTATTGTTCTGACGGATCAGAGGAAGGGCAAAATAATCAGTGACGTCAAAACAAACTATAAGCGTTTAAAAGAACAGGTTCTGTAGACATCTATGTGGAATCAGCTGACGATGGTGTAAAAGGAGTGCACTTCTTTTTACACTAACATTGACCTATAAGGCTGATTTCACACTTGAGTTATTTGGTCAGTTTTGGCCCCGTAACTGCATAAATAAGTGAAGTGTACAGTGATTCTAAGAGTGACGCCTGTAATGTGCGTGTCATACTGACTCACAGTATTGTTTCACTACCACAGCAGACTCCCTATGCGTGTTACTGCAAGGCACAGTGTTCTACACCACTATACAGGCTCTCTGCAGGAAGGAAATTGCTGTTTTTTAACACAATTCGCCGTGAGTAAATTCGGATCGTATCAAATCTTTTCGGAATATTCGACAAACATGGCCAAATCGAATTTTTTTGAAATTCGCTTATTTCTAATAGTGAGTAATCCCAGTTTATAGTATGTTGAAGTTTCTTTTAATTAAAGCATAAAAGATACAGTCTGGTGCTACGAATCAACGTACCCCCAAGGGGTTATTATCCACGCATGGCTGAGAGACTAGACGCCGACACATAGCTGGTCAAGGTAATCTCTACGTTTGTTACAATAAGTAAAGCAGTTATACACCTTCAGGGAGGCGGTCCATCCTGAGGCACATGCCATGATTTCATTGGCTTAAGAAGGAAAAGGAGATAAGATAACATTTGGCTTCTGCGCAGTATGCTCTATCTCATAAACTTTGGAATGTGGATTAACGTAAACATCTACATACGTCATATGTGACACTTCAAGGAGGTGCTTTTTTATAGGCAGTGAATCATCTAGATAAATAATTGTCTCAACCATTCTTCTACAGTCTATACATTATTCTGTGGGAGTAGTGAGGGGCCTATTGCAGCTTTATTCCCCCTCCGTTCTTGCTTCAGTGTTGGACAAATAGACAGCTTGAAGTAAAGGTGGAGGGGAGGCAGTTGAGATAAGGAACAAGCAACTTAAGGCAGCTACATAAGAAAATCAATCTAGTTACATGCAAGACAGGCATTCACACATCTCTATCAGTATGTCTGAGAACTGATGTTACTCAGCTGGGAATGCATATTGCACTTAAAGCGAACCTTTCACCTCATTTTCACTTTTTAAACTAGCCACAGTACCTTATAGATTATATTGAATGTGTTGTTATCCATGTTAGTGCCGCTTTCCTGCGCTTTTTATTCATAAAAAAACCGTCTTATAAAGTTCTGATTTCTGCTCCAACAGTCAGGCAACAAGTCAAGGGGGTAGCCCTTCCCTCTCCTCTGGCCGTACCTCCCCTGCCCTAACGCCGCCTCTATGCTTTGTGATTGACAGCCGGCTCAGTCGCCGGGACGGCGCTTCTGAATCCTGCGCATGCGCCGTCCTCCTCATTCGCCGCTCGATCCCGTCTTTCTGGCGCTCACGATGATCACTGGCTTGCAATCTGCGGCAAGTCTACAGTGATCACGTGGGGCACTTGGAGCCTGAAGATAGTGGAGCGCGCGCACGGGAGGGAGAGCAGACAGGCAGGCATCGCGTACGGCGCATGCGCGATCCTGTTACATGGTCGCGCTTCTGTCCGCCAGAAAGACGGGATCGCGCGGCGAATGAGGAGGACGGCACATGCGCAGGATTCAGAAGCGCCGTCCCGGCGACTGAGCCGGCTGTCAATCACAAAGCATAGAGGCGGCGTTAGGACAGGGGAGGTACGGCCAGAGGAGAGGGAAGGGCTAACCCCTTGACTTGTTGCCTGACTGTTGGAGCAGAAATCAGAACTTTATAAGACGTTTTTTTTATGAATAAAAAGCGCAGGAAAGCGGCACTAACATGTATAACAACACATTCAATATAATCTATAAGGTACTGTGGCTAGTTTATAAAGTGAAAATGACGTGAAAGGTTCGCTTTAAAGCTTTTCTGCTTAGCTGTTTTTTCATTGTTGCTACTATCCCACTATTGTTGATGACTGGAAATCTTTCATTCAAATTATTAACTGCAATATTTAATCCTGTTCTGCATACTCCTGGATAAAGTGATACCCATTTTCATATTATTATTTTTTTTATTGCATCGGTGTTGCTCATGAGTTGATGTACACTGCTCAAAAAAATAATGGGAACACAAAAATAACACATTCTAGATCTGAATTAATTAAATATTCTTCTGAAATACTTTGTTCTTTACATAGTTGAATGTGCTGACAACAAAATCACACAAAATAAAAAAATGGAAATCAAATTTTTTAACCCATGGAGGTCTGGATTTGGAGTCACCCTCAAAATTAAAGTGGAAAAACACACTACAGGCTGATCCAACTTTGATGTAATGTCCTTAAAACAAGTCAAAATGAGGCTCAGTAGTGTGTGTGGCCTCCACGTGCCTGTATGACCTCCCTACAACGCCTGTGCATGCTCCTGATGAGGTGGAGGACGGTCTCCTGAGGGATCTCCTCCCAGACCTGGACTAAAGCATCTGCCAACTCCTGGACAGTCTGTGGTGCAACGTGACGTTGGTGGATAGAGCGAGACATGATGTCCCAGATGTGCTCAATTGGATTCAGGTCTGGGGAACGGGCGGGCCAGTCCATAGCATCAATGCCTTCGTCTTGCAGGAACTGCTGACACACTCCAGCCACATGAGGTCTAGAATTGTCTTGCATTAGGAGGAACCCAGGGCCAACCGCACCAGCATATGGTCTCACAAGGGGTCTGAGGATCTCACCTCGGTACCTAATGGCAGTCAGGCTACCTCTGGCGAGCCCATGGAGGGCTGTGCGGCCCTCCAAAGAAATGCCACCCCACACCATTACTGACCTAATGCCAAACCGGTCATGCTGGAGGATGTTGCAGGCAGCAGAACGTTCTCCACGGAGTCTCCAGACTCTGTCACGTCAGTCACATGTGCTCAGTGTGAACCTGCTTTCATCTGTGAAGAGCACAGGGCGCCAGTGGCGAATTTGCCAATCTTGGTGTTTTCTGGCAAATGCCAAACGTCCTGCACGGTGTTGGGCTGTAAGCACAACCCCCACCTGTGGACGTCGGGCCCTCATATCACCCTCATGGAGTCTGTTTCTGACCGTTTGAGCAGACATATGCACATTTGTGGCCTGCTGGAGATCATTTTGCAGGGCTCTGGCAGTGCTCCTCCTGTTCCTCCTTGCACAAAGGCGGAGGTAGCGGTCCTGCTGCTGGGTTGTTGCCCTCCTACGGCCTCCTCCATGTCTCCTGATGTACTGGCCTGTCTCCTGGTAGCGCCTCCTCGCTCTGGACACTACGCTGACAGACACAGCAAACCTTCTTGCCACAGCTCGCATTGATGTGCCATCCTGGATAAGCTGCACTACCTGAGCCACTTGTGTGGGTTGTAGACTCCGTCTCATGCTACCACTAGAGTGAAAGCACCGCCAGCATTCAAAAGTGACCAAAACATCAGCCAGGAAGCATAGGAACTGAGAAGTGGTCAGGTCACCACCTGCAGAACCACTCCTTTTATTGGGGGTGTCTTGCTAATTGCCTATAATTTCCACCTGTTGTCTATCCCATTTGCACAACAGCATATGAAATTGATTGTCACTCAGTGTTGCTTCCTAAGTGGACAGTTTGATTTCACAGAAGTGTGATTGACTTGGAGTTACATTGTGTTGTTTAAGTGTTCACTTTATTTTTTTGAGCAGTGTATGATCATGCAGTGTCGGACTGGGGTACCACCAGTGAAATTAATTCTTAGGGCCCGCTGTACACCTAGATGTAAATATTACCTGACCCTACATTCGCTAATTCCTAGATGTCGCATTTCTCCATACACTGTGTTTGAGACCAGGTCTCCTCTGAAATGTATGGAGAATGTGGTGAGACCTTGATTCCGCTGATAGGTGAGCATCCCAGAGGAGGCATTTATGGCATATTCTGTGGAGGCTGAGTTGAAAAGTAGCAGCTACTGCGTGGCCAATGCCGATAAGCGGATTTCAAGTTGATTGTTAATGTTTTTTTCTCAAGTTTACAATTTATTTTCTTTAACTATGTTAAAGGAGTATTCTGTTTAGAAGAAAATATTCTTTATCCACTTCATAGGGGATACCTTTTAGATTGGTGGGGGTCAGAGAGGAAACTCTGTGGAGGAGCTGAGTGATGCGGAGCAAGTGTGCACATTACTTTGTTGTATGCATAGTACAGAAGTGACCAAAATAAAAAAAAATTGCCAAAAGCTGGAATAATCTTTTAAGATCCAGCCTGTTTTGGACGGCAGGGATGAAGCATTTCATTTTTTCCTTGACACATTTAAAGGGGTTCTCCGGGCTTTTAATATTGATGACCTATCCTCAGGATAAATCATCAATATCAGATCGGCGGGGGCACATTCTCTTGTTTGAAGAGGAGGCGCGAGTACATATAATTTATTCAATAATTTTTATTTATTTTATAGCTATAGCACACAGTGTCACCGACACAGTAAATTTATACCCTATCTGAGACCCTCCTTCCCTTGCCCCACATTATTTTGAACTAAAAGGATGCACACAAATATGGTAAAAGGAAACTACAGTCCCCTGTACAGCACATAAATCATGTAGACACGTTCTCTGACTTTTCTGCTCACTCTTCTACACAGCACGTGATCTGAAGTTAGATTCTCTTCTTTCCACCACAGAGACTCTTGATAAAGGTAACAAAAAAAAAACTCCTGACTTTAGAAGCTAATAGTAGCCACAGACTGCAGAGGCTTCTCTCGGCTGTAGGGAGGAGGGATGCTGGCTGCAGCGTTAGAAGACTCCTCCTCCACTGTTCTCTAACCCCCCTCCTTATTCTTTCAGTTTCAGGCTGTCCATAGGTGTCACGGCTGAGGATGGGGAAAACCCTCAGCCGTGCGATGTTGGAAGATGGTGGTCGCTGCTTAGCCAGGAGCACAGAATTAAGGAGCAGGTCACCTCCTAACGCATCCCTAATCTGACCCTGACTCCTAGCTACATGAGCCGACCTTGAAGGTAGGAGGGCCCATGCTCCGGAACCTCGGATCCCTAGTAACCCTCCGCAGATCCCTAACGCAAGGAGCAGGGTAAGACGACCTGTTCCTCCTAGACACGGAGGAACAGGAGTCTCACAGGCCAGGCTACAATAAAGGGGAACATATACAACTTATGGCAATGGCAGGTAAATGCAGCAAGTATAGCACCTACCTGCCACAGACACAAAGCCTGGAACCCATGCAGGAGCGCTGCTGTCCAAAGAACACACACGGACACAGCACACAGCACACAGGAACCCAGGACCATAAGCTGCAATAAGAAACATACAACAGACACATCTTCATCAAACAAGATTTATGACCACAAGGGTGGCTCTCAGTGGCAGATGGTATAAACCAGAAGGGTGCCTCCAGCTTACAAACAAGGCTGGAGTACCCCTCAGCTTCAGGTCTCCACTGAGGCTAAATAGCCCATGTAGCCACACCCACACAGACACACCCAGTGTTCACACACACAGAAGGGAATTAACCTTTCTCACACCAAGGGAGGGAAGACTTCAACTTAAAGGGGAAAGTGTCCAAATGAACATCACACTGCAGCTGTTACCGCAGGCAACGACATGCGTGGCAACCATGTCCTAGGAGTCAGCCTGAAGGCCGGGACACTGCCACCAGATGTACACCATACCAAACGTTGCCACGGGCAGCCACAGTGAAGGGAAGTGTCACAGTGCACACCTACATAAACCTCGTGCACACCAGACATACAAAGTGCATACATACACACACACAACCAGGAGCTACCGCATGCACTTGACAGCAAGCTGCCCAGCAACAGCTCAGGCTGCTATACTGCCAAGTACAACCATGTTACCAGCGGCAACCACACATGAGGCAACATACCAGCAGCCCTCACCATGTGGTTGACAATAAAACCAAACCGCAGGCAACTGCATGCGGATCCTGAGTCACGACCATGTCCATGGTCGTGACAATAGGCTAGACATAGTAAGATACATAGTATATAAGACCGAAAAAAGACATCTGTCCATCCAGTTCGGCCTGTTATCCTGCAAGTTGATCCAGAGGAGGGCAAAAAAAAAATACCTGGGAGGTAGAATCCAACTTTTCCTTCCAGACTCCAATCAGGCAATCAGAATAACTCCCTGGATCACCGACCCCTCTCTAGTAGCTATAGCCTGTAATATTATTACGCTCCAGAAATACATCCAGGCCCCTCTTGAATTCCTTTATTGTACTCACCATCACCACCTCCTCAGGCAGAGAGTTCCATAGTCTCACTGCTCTTACCGTAAAGAATCCTTTTCTATGTTAGTGTACAAACCTTCATTCCTCCATACGCAGACAGCTGATTATTATCCATTTGTAGCCCTTGCATTATAAGAAATAGCCAAGCCCCTTATATTAATAATTCAACTAAGGCCCTTTGCAGCACTTCTAGCTGAACTGTTCTTACAGCACTTTTTTTTTTTTAATTCAAACTTTTATTGTCACTCCTTTAAAAACATTAAAGGTTCAGCAAGGATGCTCACGTTTCAAACAATAAAATCCATGTTCTTAATCATAGCATTGAATCCAAGAACATGGATTTTATTGTTCGAAGCACATGAGCGTCTTTGCTAAACCTTTTATGTTTTTTAAAGTGTGACAATAAAAGTTTGAATTTTATACAGTGCTGGAAGAAACTTTTTCTGGATATACAGTATGTGCTTTGATGTTCTGTCCCAGCATTTCTTTCCATGTACTCTGCTTTGGAATGATAAGCTGACTTTTTTTGTGTTGTTAACCCTAGCACTGTGCTGTGCATCCTTCTTAAGGGTGGGAGGGGCTCAGAGACGCACCGGAGAATTGACCGACTTCTTGGTGGGCCAGTTCAAGCCTGTGATCAATAGCACAAAAAATAAAACATCATAAAAAAATAGAGCTGCCAAAGTTAATAAAACTGTAAAAAGAGGACAAATTAACTGGCATTTATCCAGGTTTTATGTTCTCTATAGCTTTAAATAAGCCTTTACATTAAAGCATTTCAATCAGATAAAATTCTTTGAATTAATACTTAGTGCCAGTAACCTCACAAATCAAATACACTTCTTTTTTAATAAAGCCTTGTCCCTCACTGAACATCTTTTGTCTGCTTAACACAGAAGTAAATTGCCTAAGCTCGTTGATTGCTCTAAAAGTTCTGTATTGGGAGAACATTACGTTCTACTAGAACTGGCAGATATCACAACCGGATAAAATTAGCGTAAAAAAATAAATGAAGGCTGGTGAGCAGAGACAAGTAAATTGTTCCTTCATACCTCTGTGGCCAAATTTTCATCCAAAACTGCAGGTATTTGGACAGATAAGTAAAGAGCCATTTCAACCCACACGCAGACATCTGCTCCAGGCTTTTAGTCCTCTTTTGTACAAGAAATGTCACTCATGTGGTCAAAAAAGTAAATAAATAAATTAAGGACCATCTGTCAACATATTCTTTATTTTAAGACATGTATAAGAATGCCTCTGAAAATGTATCGGTTGCACCTCCGTCCTGAATGTTCCTCCACTTAGTTGTGGCATTGAGGATGCCAACATATTAATCTACAGTGGGATGCGAAAGTTTGGGCAACCTTGTTAATCGTCATGATTTTCCTGTATAAATCGTTGGTTGTTACGATAAAAAAATGTCAGTTACATATATCATATAGGAGACACACACAGTGATATTTGAGAAGTGAAATGAAGTTTATTGGATTTACAGAAAGTGTGCTATAATTGTTTAAACAAAATTAGGCAGGTGCATAAATTTGGGCACCACAAAAAAGAAATGAAATCAATATTTAGTAGATCCTCCTTTTGCAGAACTTACAACCTCTAAACGCTTCCTGTAGGTTCCAATGAGAGTCTGGATTCTGTTTGAAGGTATTTTGGACCATTCCTCTTTACAAAACATCTTTAGTTCATTCAGGTTTGATAGCTTCCGAGCATGGACAGCTCTCTTTAAAGAGGACCTTTCACCGATTCTTACCCTATGAACTAACTATACAGACATGTGGAGCGGCACCCGGGGATCTCACTGCACTTACTATTATCCCCGGGCGCCGCTCCGTTCTCCTGCTATGCCCTCTGGTATCTCCGCTCACTAAGTTATAGTAGGCGGAGATACCAGTCCCTAAGTTATGGTAGGCGGAGTCTGCCCTAGCGCTGGCCAATCGCAGCGCAGAGCTCACAGCCTGGGAGGTTATTTTCTCCCAGGCTGTGAGCTCTGCAATGCGATTGGCCAGCGCTAGGGCAGACTCCGCCTACCATAACTTAGGGAACGGAGATACCGGAGGACATAGCAGGAGAACGGAGCGGCGCCCGGGGATAATAGTAAGTGCAGAGAGATCCCCGGGCGCCGCTCCACATGTATGTATACTTAGTTCATAGGGTAAGAATCGGTGAAAGGTCCTCTTTAAGTCACACCACAGATTTTCAATTATATTCAGGTCTGGGGACTGAGATGGCCATTCCAGAACGTTGTACTTGTTCCTCTGCATAAATGGCTTAGTGGATTTTGAGCAGTGTTTAGGGTCGTTGTCTTGTTGAAAGATCCAGCCCCGGTGCAGCTTCAGCTTTGTCACTGATTCCTGGACATTGGTCTCCAGAATCTGCTGATACTGAGTGGAATCCATGCGTCCCTCAACTTTGACAAGATTCCCAGTCCCTGCACTGGCCACACAGACCCACAGCATGATGGAACCACCACCATATTTTACTGTAGGTAGCAGGTGTTTTTCTTGGAATGCTGTGTTCTTTTTCCTCCATGCATAACGCCCCTTGTTATGGCCAAATAACTCAATTTTAGTTTCATCATTCCACAGCACCTTATTCCAAAATGAAGCTGGCTTGTCCAAATGTGCTTTTGCCCACCTCAAGCGGCACTTTTTGTGCTGTGGGTGGAGAAAAGGCTTCCTCTGCATCACTCTCGCATACAGCATCTCCTTGTGTAAAGTGCACCGAATGGTTGAACGATGCACAGTGACTCCATCTGCAGCAAGATGATGTTGTAGGTCTTTGGTGCTGGTCTGTGGGTTGACTCTGACTGTTCTCACCATTCGTCGCTTCTGTCTATCTGAGATTTTTCTTGGTCTGCCACTTCGAGCCTTAACTTGAACTGAGCCTGTGGTCTTCCATTTCCTCAATATGTTCCTAACTGTGGAAACAGACAGCTTTCTGTATCCTTCCCCTAAACCATGATGGTGAACAATCTTTGTCTTCAGGTCATTTGAGAGTTGTTTTGAGACCCCTATGTTGCTACTCTTCAGAGAAAATTAAAAGAGGAGGAAAACTTACAATTGACCCCCTTAAATACTCTTTCTCATAATTGGATTCACCTGTGTATGTAGGTCAGGGGTCACTGAGCTTACCAAGCCAATTTGAGTTCCAATAATTAGTTCTAAAGGTTTTGGAATCAATAAAATAACAACAGTGCCCAAATTTATGCACCTGCCTAATTTTGTTTAAACAATTATAGCACACTTTCTGTAAATCCAATAAACTTCATTTCACTTCTCAAATATCACTGTGTGTGTCTCCTATATGATATATTTAACTGAAATTTTTTATCGTAACAACCTACGATTTATACAGGAAAATCATGACGATTAACAAGGTTGCCCAAACTTTAGCATCTCACTGTATATGCTACTGTGGGCTGCTTAAGTCCTCTGTACCTGAACCGCAAGAGGACCCTCCTTGGCAAGCAAGGAACTGAGAGGTCTCATATGAATGTAAAGGTAATCTCCCCCCAATCAGATGCTGTTTATTATAGGATATATATAGTATGAGATTAGCTATGAAGAAAACATGGTGATTTTGCATATCATTAATGTCCTTCCCCCAAGTTGTGCCATTGATGAGGACTCAATATTACTCTTTTATTGTGGGCCGAGCAGCATGAGGAGCCCCCTTAGCAGGCAAGAAACACTAAGGCTGGGTCCAGACCTGAGCGTTTTACAGCGCGTTCTTACGTGCTGTAAAACGCTCAACAGGCAAAAACCAATGTTTCCCTATGGGCATGGTTCTCACCTGAGCGTTTTACAGCGCGTACGAACGCGCTGTAAAACGCCCTACGCCTCAAGAAGTACAGAAGCTTCTTTGGGGCGTATTGTCGCGCGTTCCCACCTATAGACTTCAGCGGGAGCGCGCCTAAATAGGCGCTTGCTTGTTTCCGTCCATTAAAAACACCCGATACAAACGCCCGATAAAAACGCCTGTAAAAAGCGCATATCGAATACACTCAGGTCTGAACCCAGCCTTAGCAGGCATTAGTATGCAGCACAGGAAACAGTTCACCCTCCCCCATTGGAATCAGGGATTCAGATGAATAATAAGTGTAAATATCTTGGTGAAAGAAAGTTATCCCATTTTGCGGACGTGTGAATGGAATAGATATCCCTCAAAATGAAAATAAATTAAATTATTAAAGTTAAGCAAAAAGCATAGGTGTGGTAGGCAATAACAAGTGCTCGGCGGCACCAAATCAGAAACCATATGTCCTACCACAATCCGGGGGGTTCCAGTGCACATCCATGAATCCCGGAGGGAAAGCAAAAAACATCTATCCCTGGGCTAGATGATGATGTGGTACTGAAGGACAGAGTGGGCAAAGAACTGTCCCTGATATTGCCCTACAGGGGGGTGCTATTCTGGCCCTGATAGCCTAACCACAGACCACCCGCCCTGATAAGAGCGACCCCGTCCGGAACCTTACCCTATATAAAAATGGCCCTAGTAAGCCCCTAGCCCCTAGGCCCCTGACTTCCAGGTGATCACTATATAGATCTATCTGTTTTTGACTCATTATAAAAGTATATTATAAGTATATCACACCCCTCTGTGTATCACACCTATCGATAGCACACCTATACCAATCCTTAAAAGGACTTTTCTGGCCCTATTAGTTAGCGTTTGGTGTCCCTAACAGCCTGTCCCTTCTCCACAAAGCAACCTCTCCCTACACTGGCAAAACACTGAATGTAAAATGGCGGCCAGATCAGGTTTATTTATAAGGTAGGGGGTACGTCCATGTGCTGAAACGTCTCAATTGGCTGTCCTGTGCCACCTGATGGATGTGTCATGGGTCAAAGTTCTTCACAATGTAAAATAATATGGCGGGCGCGAATATCTCCATATGTTCGCAGGTTCGGCGAATTGCGAACACGCAAAGTTCGCCGCGAAACGACTGCCGGGAGAACCGCAACAAGGCCATCTCTACAGGACAATCTCTTTCCAGAAAAGCTAAGACCAGCCCTGTACCTCACATTGGATCCAGAGCTCCCTCCATTGTTCCAATTGCTCTGCTAGATTTATTTATCTGCTAGAATGCCCCTTCTCAAGGAACGTATCCTTTCTATTGCAGCTCTCCCCTTATAATTGTAACAGCTTCTTACAGAAGATATGGCTGGTGAAAGGTAAAGGATAGCAGTGAGCGCTTTCATCCACCTCAGTGAGGTGGACAGAGAAGTCAGGGAATGAACAAACAGCAGGTGGTGCTATACAGATACCATTTAGTAAGTAACTTTAATAAGTTATAAGTTACAATAAGTTAAAACATTTATTCAGTAACTTTAATTTCATGCAATTACATTAATTACAAAAGATTCATTCAGATCCAGGTACTTATTTGAAAAATGTAGAATATTTTTAATGGGATAAGCCCTTTAATATTAAAATGCGAGGTCTTTATATAATTTATAAAACTGCTGGAACTGAACACAGGAATATATTTAGTAGTAAATTTTACAAGTTGATAACATTAGATAGAAAAAGATGAATTCATACATTTCCAGACGAAAGAATCAAAACCACAATATCTAAAGCTACTTTCACACTTACATGTTGTGCGGATCCGTCTTGAACACCATTCAAAGTCAATGTAGGATCCGTTTTCTATTGTGCCAGATTGTGTCATAGAAAACAGATCCGTCCCCATTGACTTACATTGTGTGTCAGAACGGATCCGTTTGGCTCAGTTTTGTCAGATGGACACCAAAACGCTGCAAGCGGCGTTTTGGTGTCTGCCTCCAAAGCGGAACAGAGGCAAACTAATGCATTCTGAGCGGATCCTTTTCCATTCAGAATGGATTAGGGCAAAACTGATCTGTTTTGGACCGCTTGTAAGAGCCCTGAACGGATCTCACAAACGGAAAGCCAAAACGCGGGTGTGAAAGTAGCCTAAAATGCACAATGGACAACTGATACCATGGGCTGGCACTATAGACAAATTATATAGCTACAATGGTCTTTAGGCCTCATGCACACGACCGTATTTTTTAGCGGTCCGCAAAATGGTGTTCCGTTGTTTCAGTGATCCGTTTCTGTTTTTGGTTCGGTTGTGTTTCCGTGTGTCTTCCGTTTTTTTTGCAAACCGCAAAAAAACAAGGAATGGTCCAAAACAGACAAATAAAAAAAAAATAATATTATATCCACACCCAGGATACAGGTATAAATGCTATTCACCTGTGGTTTGTTTGGTGGCCATTTTCTGTAGTCTTTATAGGGTACAGAGGTGGTTGCTTTGCTGTTCTTTGCTTTTTCCTTGTTGTGTCTTGGATTCACCATGGCGGATGACTCTGAGGAAGAAGTTGTACTTCACTGGTTAGTTTCTCGTCGTTGGGGACAGCGCTCCCTTTTGTTGGACGAGAAACCGAGTAGAAGGCGGCGATTTTGGGTTCATCCGATTGTTTCCCAACGCTACCGGAAAGGACACTTTCATACACTCTACCAAGATCTACGGCAGATCGGATGTCAGTGTCTACATTTGATTGGTTGCTGTTGTCTCTACATACTGTCCTTACCTTCATGGACACCAATATGAGGCGCAGCATTTCTCCTGAGGAAAGGCTTATTGTCACGTTGAGGTAAGCTATATCTTTTATTCATAGTTAAAACAGTAATGTGCATGGCTTATGTCATCTGTTACATTTTTCAGGAAATGCCTGGTGTTAGACATGTGCTTATTTTTGGGCTAAATTACCTTTCTTGGGCCCGAATATGTTTGTACAATTGTATAATATATTTTTGGTGTTAAATCAGTGACACATAACATGGCCCGGTTAAAGGTAGATGTGTATTTTAAACAGGTAAACTATTTGTGTTTGTTTGCCTAATGTCATCATCATGCAGAGTGTTCACATCATCCTTTCATTCGCCCATACATTCTGCATTTAAATGTCGTAAACACAGTTTCTGTAGCATAGCTGGTGTGAGTAGTGCCCACACCGCAATTTCGGAAAGTGTTTTGGTGAGTTGTAGCCATATGTTTCATATCAAACATTTGCCAAAAATAATGTATTTTTTAGGGCTCTTTCACACTTGCGTTCTTGTCTTCCGGCATAGAGTTCCGTCGTCGGGGCTCTATGCCGGAAGAATCCTGATCAGGATTATCCTAATGCATTCTGAATGGAGAGAAATCCGTTCAGGATGCATCAGGATGTCTTCAGTTCCGGAACGGAACGTTTTTTGGCCGGAGATAATACCGCAGCATGCTGCGCTTTTTGCTCCGGCCAAAAATCCGAAACACTTGCCGCAAGGCCGGATCCGGAATTAATGCCCATTGAAAGGCATTGATCCGGATCCGGCCTTAAGCTAAACATCGTTTCGGCGCATTGCCGGAGCCGACATTTAGCTTTTTCTGAATGGTTACCATGGCTGCCGGACTGTAAGTATACTGCTCCCCCGCTCCCCACTACTACTATGGCAACCAGGACTTTAATAGCGTCCTGGGTGCCATAGTAACACTGAACGCATTTGGAAGACGGTTCCGTCTTCAAATGCTTTCAGTACACTTGCGTTTTTCCAGATCCGGCGTGTAATTCCGGCAAGTGGAGTACACACCGGATCCGGACAACGCAAGTGTGAAAGAGGCCTTAAGCACTTTTTTAAGCTGGTTACTGATATGTTTTTTTTCTGGATTTTTCAACAGATTCCTTGCAACTGGGAACTCATTTGCATCCCTGCATTTTGAGTTTCTTTTGGGAACCTCAACCATTTCTCGGATTGTGCGTCACACTTGCCATGTCATCTGGCACCAACTCCGAGAAACGGTGAGGCCACAGCCCAAGACGGATGATTGGATTCGGATCGCTGAGGGCTTCAATCGTTCAGCGCAGTTCCCCAACTGCCTTGGGGCAATGGATGGAAAGCACATCCGTGTGAAGAAGACTCCTCACTCAGGGTCCAGATTCTTCAATTATAAGCAATATTTTTCGGTAGTGCTTATGGCTTTTGCAGACAGTAACTACCGGTTTATAATGGTTGATATTGGGGCATATGGAAGCACAGCAGATGCACGTATCTTTAGTGCTTCTAGACTGGGTGAGCGGCTTCGTGCCAACCAGCTTGCCCTGCCCGAGTCCAGAAGACTGCCCGGATCTGCTGGTCCGCCGGCTCCATTTGTCATCGTGGCGGATGAAGGGTTTGCATTGACTCACCATGTTATGCGGCCCTTTCCAAAGCGTGGATTGGATGTCAGGAGGCGTATTTTCAACTACCGGTTGACTCGTGTCCGTCGGTATGTTGAGTGCGCTTTCGGGATACTCTCTAGCAGGTGGAGGGTGTTTTTGTCATCCATACAGATGGATCCGGAGAATGCTACCCTGGTGATTCAAGCTTGTGTTGTTCTACACAACTTCACCAGGATTCACAAGGATTCCTCTTCTGTTGACATGGAAGATTTTCCTCCGTCAACAGGTTTGGGTTTGGATAGGACCCTGCATAGACGACCTGGGACTGCAGGCATTGCAGTTCGGGAACTCTATGCAGACTACTTTTTAATTGACATTTTTCCCCCAAATTTTTTTTTTTAAATAAACCTAATTCCGCTGTATATGCCAAATGCAGATAAATGTTTCAGACAAAATAAAAATAAATATATATCATTTACATTTCAAATAACTCGAGTGAAAGGGCAAGGGGCATAGGAAGATCCTGGGCGTACCTGTGTCGGATCTGGTGCCCCAGCAGAATACATGCCCACATTAATGGACTGGGCAAGGGGGGGTTGCGGTCTTGGGACCCACGGAAAGTTGGTCCTGGCAAAGGTGGACCATGGGGTGGATATGTAGGCTGCTGGAAGCTGGTAGGCTGCTGAGAGGCAGACATCATTATTTTTTTTTGTAGCAACTTGTTAATCTCCAAATGTATGTCTCCCTGGTATGGGGTAGAATACATTTTTAACACTAGCGCAAGGGAGGCAACACAATGATGATGGCTCTCTCTCGGGACATGCCTCATAAGTGGCACAAGCCCCCTCAACATTGCTTCTTCTTGACCATCAGTCCTCCTCTGAGCTAGGAACTCGATAATTCGGGCATCTATAATTTCCCGAGTTGCTAGCTCAGAGGAAGACTGGCGGACATTCCTCCTTCTCCTGGGCTGCTCTCATGTTTGTGGCCTTTCTTGTTCCCCGCCGCTAGTTGCCATGGGCGGTTCTGTGGCCTCCACTGCTAGTGTTGCTTGTGGGCTGGATTCAGGTGAAAAAACAGCTGGGGTTACTTCATCACCCAAATCCGATTCTTCCGTCTCTTCCAAATTGTCCACAGTACTGTAGGTTGAAGAAAAATTGTAATATATATTAATGTATTCAAAAATCACAGAACCAACATACAGAATCCTATTATTTTTCCAAAATTATATATGCCTACTATATTAAGGTGAGGCAACATATATCCAAAAAGGGTTCAAAATGTTGAAGTCAGAAAAACTTAAAAAAAGGACACATAGCATAAACTAACCATTGAAGAACTGTTGCTTTGTACTGTGTGCCAATAGCATAAGTTTTCCCAAAAAATGTTGGGGTGTTGGTTGGTAGCCTGATCAGAACCTTGTAGACACATTCAGGAGCTAACCAAGTGCTGATATTCTGTCCTTCTATATCTGGCCTGCTCAACCAACGTGCCTCCAGATGTTTGTAAAATTTAACTCCCAGCATCTCCTAATAGCTGTAAGCTATCCAGGCATGCTGGGAGTTGTAGTTTACCAGCAGCTTGAGGGCCGCAGTATGGACATGCCTGGCGTAAATGAATCAGCCTACACAAGAGCCTGGTGGGAGTTGTATTTTTCAAAAAGCTGGAGCAATGCAGGGTGAGCAACCCTGGTTTAGTTAAAAATGGGAGAATGAGATTGACATTATTTGTGAATACTTAAAAAAAACAGACAATTAGTTTTTTTTTTACTTTGGGGGGGGGGTGTGAAAAAAACATTGAACATATTTTAAAGTGCTAAACAGTAATGGAATATATCCAAAACACGTAAAGTTTCAAAAATAATTACAACCACATCCGGTGCATCTCCAATTGAATTGTAGAAATTTGAAAGGTGTATTCCCATCTTATTACACAATTTCGGCATATTGCTCGGATATGGCCACATTGTCTGATCGGTGTGTGTCCCACCGCTGGGACATGCAACTATTTATGGAGAATGGAGAATGGAGCACGGAGTGCTGTGGCTGGAGGACCCCAGATTTTCCAGGGTCCGTCCACCACCAAGCGCTAATCCCCGCCTCTACCATAGAAGTAAATGGGAGGGTGCCACACATGCACGGGCCATGCTCCCATTCATTTATATGGGGCAGACGCCAATAGCCGAGCCAGCGCACAGCTATTTTATGCGTCCCCATAGAAATTAATAGAGGGATGTTGCGCATGCGCAATGTGGCCTCCTTCTCTTTCAGGGCTACGGTCACAATATAGGTGCGGGTCCCAGCGGTGGGACATGCACCTGTAAGACAATGGATGCATATCCTAGCAATATGCCCCCATTCGATGAGATGAGTAAACCACCTTTGGAAATTAACTACCAACAATGTCTCAGCACAATTTTTGGCCTAACCTTAAAAAAGGAGTAACAACAAAGGTGAAGTGAGAATTAAGACATATTTGTTTGAAAAATTGGTGGAACAGGGCATCCTGTCTAAAAGCACCCCTAACAAGTCTCAAATACACCACCAACATCATATATAGCAAACCAAACCTGGAAGAAAGGTCTGCTATATATATTCGCATTGTGTACAATGACATATAATACAGTTCAATACATTGATTGTTAAATAAACAAGACTTACAGCCTCAACTCCATCACAGGGCGTAGAAAACGTAGTTGCTCAGTATATATATATATGGGCGCTTCTTGAATGCACCATCCCCACTGCGGCTCTTTTCGTTTAGCTCCCTCCGGAACTGGTCCCTGCAGCTATTCCACCTCGTCTTGGTGTTTTTAACTGTGAAACCAACCAAAAATGTTCAATTTTTTTTTTTTTTATAAACATCCACAAATCAAAAGTCAAATAAATAACTTTACAATAATGGCAAAAGGGGATATTGCACAGCACATCGTACAGTCGGGCAGTTGTGGGTATCATATAATGTACAAAAATTACTGGAAGGAGGAAATTATTTGTGCACCGACTTGAAAAAAGACTACTTTATGATATTGGAAGTAGACAGATGTTTAATGATCAATTCCAACAGGGCCACATGTGTCCAAAATTCCAAAAAAACACATCCTGGGTATACATTACGACTGTGGCCAGTAGGTAAGGTCTTAACAGACATTAAAACATGGTGTGGTGTGGTAAAAAGTTCATGGAAAACTAACAAAACATGGACACAGTGGCGTACAGAGAAATGACTGGGCCCAACCACAAATTTGCGAATGAGGCCCCCCCCCTCCCACAGTAATTTGTTCGCTACACCTTCCTTTCATGCCGCCCCCATCCTGTGGCTAGTAAAGAGCACTCATATACCAGGCCGGGCAGCAGTTCCATCAGTTTTTATACACTGTCTATACTGTCACTGTATATAAATGTGCTAAAACTGTTGAGGGGGCCCTGACAAAGTATTTTACTCCTCCTCCTCCTCCAGGATGGGCCACTCCAGAGTCAGGGTCCAAAAGCAGCTGCTTCCCCTGCTTCCCCCATAGCTAGGCCCCTACATGTACATACCACTAGAGCAGGGATTCTCAACGTGCGTCCCTCCAGCTGTTGCAAAATGACAACTCCCAGCAGGCCTACAGCTACTGCAGGGCATGGTGGGAGTTGTTGTTTAACAACAGCTGGAGGGCCGCAGGTTGAGCATCCCTGCACTACACAATTAAGCCTGGCCACAAAAGGAACATGATTCTGAAGTCACTGAAGTAGCTGCAAAATCATTAGGGACAACAAAAGGACAGAACACCAAAACTACATAGCTTGCACTTACCTAATTCTGCACGACCTTGGTGATCCGCTTTATCCCATTCGCTCGGCTTTAAGCGACGGGCCACTTTCTCCCACGAAGCTTCCTTGCGCACACGGTCCAGATACACAGGGGACCGTGTGTCCCACAGCTCGGGCCTTTCATGGACAAGAGTGATGAGTTTGTCAACATTCCACCTTGGCATTTTTTGGTGGTACAGAAAAATATCCAAATTATTACAGCCAAAATTTATGTGTCTGCCAAATTACCACACAAGGCTTGCCAATCTGGTCGTTTAAACTTTTTTTATTTTATTGCCAAAAGGACTTGGAGACAGGTTGCCAGGCAACTGATCTGCAAAAAATGCAGATGCGGATGACATACGGAAGGCTTCCAATGTGCATCCGCATTTTTTGCGGACCCATTGATTTGAATGGGTCCGCGAACCGTTTTCCACGAAAAAAATAGGACAGGTTATATTTTTTTGACGGACTGGAACCACGGATCACGGACGTGGATGGCAAACGGTGCATTAGCCGAGTTTTCAACGGACCCATTGAAAATCAATGGGTCCGCAGAAAATCATGAAAAACTGAGCAACGGACACGGAACACAACAACGGTTGTGTGCATGAGGCCTTAGTAGTATCTATGTGATTTAGCTACATATCACCATATATTTTAAGTCTCATGTATGACTAATATATTTGCTGCAACAACCCCCACAGCAACCACTAGTAATGAATACATAAGAGTATATTGATACATACAGAATACCCTGTGCCAAGACATTGAACTACTACTGAATTCAGTCCAGTGTGGTAATGATAGGGATATTTTACTCTAAATCTATATACATGTGAAACTCGAAAAATTCGAATATTGTGCAAAGTTCATTTTTTTCAGTAATGCAACTTAACCACTTCCCATCTGGGCCCTTTGCCCCCTTCCTGACCAGGCCAAATTTTGCAAAACGGACATATCTCACTTTATGTGGTAATAACTTTGGAACGCCTTTATTTATCCAAGTCATTCAGAGATTGTTTTCTCGTGACACATTGTACTTCATGATAGTCATAAATTTGAGTCAAAATATTTCACCTTTATTTATGAAAAAATCCCAAATTTACCCAAAAATTAAAAAAAATCGCAATTTTCTAAATTTCAATTTCTCTGCTTTTAAAACAGAAAGTGATACCTCATAAAATATTTATTATTTAACATTCCCCATATGTCTACTTTATGTTGGCATCATTTTGGAAATGTCATTTTATTTTTTTAGGACGTTAGAAGGCTTAGAAGTTTAGAAGCAATTCTTCACATTTTTAAGAAAATTGCCAAAACCCACTTTATAAGGACCAGTTCAGGTCTGAAGTCACTTTGTGGGGCCTACATAGTGGATACCCCAATAAATGACCCCATTGTAGAAACTACACCCCTCAAGGTATTCAAAACCGATTTTACAAACTTTGTTAACCCTTTAGGCGTTCCACAAGAATTAAAGGAAAATGGAGATCAAATTTTTAAATTTCACTTTTTTGGCAGATTTTCCATTTTAATCAATTTTTTTCTCTAACACATCGATGGTTAACAGCCAAACAAAACTCAATATTTATTACCCAGATTCTGCGGTTTACAGAAACACCCCACATGTGGTCGTAAACTGCTGTATGGGCACACGGCAGGGCGCAGAAGGAAAGGAACTCCACATGGTTTTTAGATGCCATGTCCCATTTGAAGCCCCCTGATGCACCCTTACAGTAGAAACTCCCAAGAAGTGACCCCATTTTGGAAACTAGGGGATAAGGTGCCAGTTTTATTAGTACTATTTTTGGGTACATATGATTTTTTGATCATTCAATATAACACTTTATGGGGCAAGGTGACCAAAAAATTGGTTGTTTTAGCACAGTTTCTATTTATTTATTTTTACAGTGTTCACCTGAGGGGTTCAGTCAAGTGACATTTTTATAGAGCAGATTGTTACGGACGTGGCGATACCTAATATGTATACTTTTTCTCATTTATTAAAGTTTTACACAATAATAGCATTTTTGAAACCAAAAAATTATGTTTTAATGTGTCCATGTTCTGAGAGCTATAGTTTTTTTATTTTTTGAGAGATTTTCTTATGTAGGGGCTCATTTTTTGCGGGATGAGGTGACGGTTTTATTGGTACCATTTTGTGGGACATACGCGTTTTTGATCACTTGGTGTTGCACCTTTTGTGATGCAAGGTGACAAAAATTGCTTGTTTTGACACAGTTTTTTTTTTTTTTTTACGGTGTTCACCCGAGGGGTTAGGTCATGTGATATTTTTATAGAGCTGGTTTTTACAGACGCGGCAATACCTAATATGTATACTTTTTTTTATTTGTTTCACTTTAACACAATAATAGCATTTTTGAAACCAAAAAAATTATGTTTTAGTGTCTCCATGTTCTAAGAGCTATAGTTTTTTTATTTTTTGAGAGATTTTCTTATGTAGGGGCTCATTTTTTGCGGGATGAGGTGACGGTTTTATTGGTACCATTTTGTGGGACATACGCGTTTTTGATCACTTGGTGTTGCACCTTTTGTGATGCAAGGTGACAAAAATTGCTTGTTTTGACACAGTTTTTTTTATTTATTTTTTACGGTGTTCATCCGAGGGGTTAGGTCATGTGATATTTTTATAGAGCTGGTTTTTACGGACGCGGCAATACTAAATATGTCTATTTTACTTTATTTTTTCTATTTTAATTTTTTTTTTTTTATTCCTAACTTGGGAACTTTTTTTTTTTTTACATGTGAAACTTTATTTTATTTTATTTTTTCAACCCTTTATTTTTTTTATTTTTTTTTACACTTTTCGTCCCCCATAAGGTCATACAAGACCTCTGGGGGACATTTGCTTCACTTTTTCTTTTTTTTTTACAGTTGATTTCTCCTGTAACTGGGGCTGAGATAGTAGCCCCAGTTACAGGACAAATGCACCCCTATAGAGGCTGTACAGCAGCAATCCTGCGCTGTACAGCCTCAGTGCAGGGCTGATCGAGGTCTCTGAGAGACCTCACACAGCCCCTGCACTCTCCGGTCACGGCGGTCACATGACCGCCGGGCCGGAACAGGAAGCGCACAGCGCTTCCTGCTCTGCAGACACAGCGCTCGGTGAGCGCTGTGTCTGCAGCGATCGTGAAGGCAGGGACACCTGGGAACTGTCCCTGCCTTGTCTTAGGGTTGCCCTGCTGTCACTGACAGCGGGCAACCCGATCAGCAGCTGCACGATTAGCGTGCAGCTGCTATTTCTGACAGGACGTTTTAAAACGTGCTGTCAGAAATAGACGTCCACCCATAGGACGTTTATAGTCTATGGGCGGACGTGAGGCGGTTAAAAGGTGAAAAGAATGGCGTGGTATTAAACAAGCAGGAAGTGCTCAAACCCACATGCATTTGTGCATATATATAGGGGAGCAAATCTTGCACTTGTGGCCCGTTGCTAATGACGATCAATATAGCAATATAACAAAATAATAGCAAAGACAGGTGCACTCTGCGGTCTTACTAAACCCTCAAACTGATTTTAAAATTGAGAGATTAGCCAACATGTCCTACGGTGTAGGACATGTCTAAGCCCGAGCACCGCGCCAAGGTTTCTCAAGTAGCTCGGGGACCTAACACTCACCTACCTGTGCAATATGGGCAATACCAGGAGCCAGTGGGCAAATTACAGGAGCATGAGGCCGACTCACAAACAACTCACCAGTAACTTAAAAGGTGAAACTAATATATGAGAGACTCATTACAGGCAAAGCTAAATATTTCAAGCCTATATTTGTTATAATTTGGATGATTATGGCTTGCAGTTTATGAAATTCCAAAGTCTCAATCTCAGGTACCCTTTGCTCAGGGGATATGGATTAATTAGCTGACTAGAGTGTGCCACTTTGAGCCTAGAATATTGAACCTTGCAATTGCAATTCCTTTGATTTGCATTACTGAAATAAATGGACTTTTGCACGATATTCAAAAAGAGTTTCACCTGTATATAAAAAAGGATATACTGTATGTTTGTGTGTATGTATTTATGTGTGTATGTATTTATGTGTGTATGTATTTTTGTGTGTATGTTCCACGAAAATTCAAAACCACAACTATCCATTTCAATGAAACTTGGTATACACATCCCTTGCTGCCTGGAAAGAAATCTTGCGGGGGTCTCCGCTCTCTAGGGCCTACTGTTCCCGAGATATTCCCAAAAAATGACCTGCATTAGCCAATAGAAGCCTGTCAGCCTTTCACTTAAACGGATGGCCACTGTGAAAGTCACTGTTAAAGGGGCAGCCACTGTAAAAGTCACCGGTAAAGGGGCAGTTACTATTAAAGGGGCAGCCACTGTGAAAGTCACTGTTAAAGGGGCGGTCACTGTTAACGGGACGGCCACCGTGAAACTGACTGTTAGGTGGTTACTGTTAAATGGGCGGCCACTGTGAAAGTCACTGTTAAAAGGGCAGCCACCGTGAAAGTCACTGTTAAAAGAGCAGCCACCATTAAAGGGGCGGCCATTGTGAAAGTCACTGTTAAAGGGGATGTCACCATTAAAGGGGCGGCCATTGTGAAAGTCACTGTTAAAGGGGCTGTCACCATTAAAGGGGCGGCCATTGTGAAAGTCACTGTTAAAGGGGCGGTCACCGTTAAAGGGGCAGCCACTGTTAAAGTCACTGTTAAAAGGGCAGCCACTATGAAAGTCACTGTTAAAGGGGCAGTCACTGTTAAAGGTTTGGCCACTGTGAATGTCACTGTTAAAGGGGTGGTCACTGTTAAAGGGGCGGCCACTATGAAAGTCACTGTTAGACGGGCGGTCACCATTAAAGGGGCGGCCACTGTGAAAGTCACTGTTATTTAATATAAAATTGCAATAAAGCTGGGTCATTAGCTAGTCTATATATATATATATATATATATATATATATATAATACCACAAATGTTGCAGCAGCACAGTCAAAACCCCTTTAATGATTCAATGATCTACAACATCCCGTGTCAAGTCAGAAAAAATCTTGTAGCCTTTCGTAAATATTGGACAACTAACATAGAAGATTAAGAAATCAAAAGATTCTCATTTTGGTAACTGATGCTTGATACCCGCATGATTATCTTTCTGTGGGAGACAAGAGAGAAGAATGTGAACACTTGTGTAATAAATTGTACAGGACTGATATCATTCAAGTCATGGATGGCTAGAAGTGCACTGAAGAGTCTAATATGTAAATTGTACTAAATAGATTCAATATGGGTAGATAGAGCATTCAAGAGACGTAACGTCCATGTAAATATTCATATGCATCTGTCAAAAAAATGGTAAGAAAAATGGTTTTGTTGAAAACTTGCTTGCTAGGTGTTTTTTAGCTTTCGCAAAGTGATTGTAATTCTTTTTTTATAAACTTATTTTGTGTTCACAGAAATATAATTTTTTAAAGTAATAGGCAAAAAATGAAGAGATCCAAGGTGTTCTCAAGAGAAAGGGGATTAAATTGATGGACTCCAGAGGTTATAAAGAGGACTCCAAAGGAGAAATACACAAACAGAAGACAAGAATTTTAGATCAACTGTCCAAGTATTTGGTCATAAATATACTAGGTGTCAATTACAGAAACGCTACTCTGATCACAAAGGAAGATAAGGACGTACATTGGCTGCCATTCATAAAAGCTTTGCTGAAAATACCTTTTAAAAAGTACTCTGTAGCTATGTAATAAAAATAGATTTCCACAGAACAAACAGCACAAAGAGGATTCGCTGCGGATTCTCTGCAGTAAAATATAGTGCACTGTGGAAAATTTCAGCAATGTAAGCCACACATAACTTGCCCCGTGGAGCAGATTTTAGTGGTACAGCCAACCGTTGAGCGAATTGAAGTATCCTAAGTAGAGTTGAGCAGACACCTGGATGATCGGGTTCGACGGGTTCGGCTGAACTTCACAAAAAAGTTTGAGTTCAGGACCCGAACTTGACCCAGAACCCGGACCCCATTGAGAACTAAAATGGCTGTAAAAATGTAATGGGAAGGGCTAGAGGGCTGCAAATGGCATTGAAATGTGGTTAAGAGCATGGCAAGTGCTCTTCAAACAAATGTGGATAGGGAAATGACTTTAACTAACATAAAATACGTAAAAATAATAAATAATAATCTTGATCTAGGAGGATGAGGTCCATATGGAGTAGGAGGTTAAAGAGGCGGTGGATGTGGCGGTGTAGGTGGAAGTGGCGGTGGAGGAGGAGGAGGTAGCTTACACTGCTTTTTGGTTTTGGTTTTAAATTTATTTTTATTGTTTTAAATTAGGGTACACCCCAAAACATTGGGAAATATAACCTGTGATAACCCCCTCTAGTCGTGCTAAACACATGTTCAGACAATACACTGGCTGCAGGGCAGGTCAGTGTGACGGTAATGTACACGACACACAGGAGGGGAGGATAGTGACCACTGCGCTCCACCCTCACCCTTGGCCCTGCCTACTTGCCTCGCAAGTCCTAATGACAGGGGACAACTAGACGGCAGTCTCTAACTTAGGATACGTGCTGGGAAGACAGACAAGACAAATAACGGAACGTGAACGGACCGGGTCAATACCTAGAGAGCTACGCAGTACTAAGGAATGAGCAGAGAATAGTCAGGAAAAGCCGAGGTCAAATACCAGGAGAGAAACAAAGTACAACAGGAGTCCGCAAAGAATCGTCAGGTGGAAGCCGGGGTCAGGATACCAGGAGAGATGCGCAGTACAGGAGGAGCAGGCAGAGAATCGTCAGGGAACACAGGATCAGGTAAGTATGCAGGAAGAAAACAATCACAGATACCTAAAATTAACAGGCAACCTGTGGCCAGCAGGCTGCCTGTATTTATAGGAAAACAAAAAAGACCAAGATGAAGTCCAGATGGAGGATGGAAAACAGTGTCCACCTAATGTAACCACGGAGGACACCCGTAGTTGTGACTCGGTACTTGCTCCCGAGACGAAGGCACGCCGAAACGCGCGTTGGGGTAGCGCTATCCTGGGTGATATAGCACACAGTCTTTTTCAGGTAAGTCCCCGTCCTCTTTTTACCCATACGGCATTTGACACAGGTTACACTTCATACCTGGCTTTCATTGTGGTTTGTTGTCCATTTTTCATGCTGCACTTGCAACACAAACCCTACTTTTTTGCCATGTGGGTTCATTTTTGACTGTTGACTCACCTGCGTATTCAATTTACCACACTTTTCTCTGGTCATTGGTCGGTCATTGCACCATGTATATTCCATTGATCAATATACATTTTCTTTACAATTGATACGTGTGCTATCCCAGGGTGGCGCTCTTTTTCTGCTCCCATTCACTTTTTAATGGCATATCATTTACTTCTTCTTTACATGCATATCTTTTAATCATGTCATAACTTAATAAAATATATTTTTACTTTTTGGTACTATGAGCTCCGTTTTATTGTCTTTTTGACTGTATTTATAGTGGGGAGTGAGGGTCATGTGACGTGGCCAGCGTCACATGACCAACAGACAGAAAAATCGAGCACCGAGTGATCAGCTCGGCGCTCAAGGCAGACCTAGGAGCAGGGAGCCTCCCAGCTAGCAAAGCTGCCCTGGGAACGAGGTCAAACAGAGATCCTCGCTCCCGAAGCTAAGCAGCAGGTCTGCGGCTGATGGGAGACCAAGTGCGCCTTTGGCGCCCCGTGACAGTACCCCCCCCCCCCTTTTACGAGGGGCCACCGGACCTAAGACTTCAGGCGATGGCCTTTCAGGGTCTTCTAAATGAAATTTTCGAACACTTGCGAGCACTCATTTACATATGAATAAAACTCAGTTTTTGTCCCTGGTGAACATCCAAACAAAAAGACAAAGGTACCATTTGACTGATCTATAGTTATGCTATAGTGCTATGTAAGTGGTCTATAAGGGCAAATTGTGGTGACAGACTCCCTTTAAGTTATATTCTTGATTCCTAAATCTCAAGCAAGCTATTTTATACGCTTGGGTGAAAGATGTGGGACTTTCCTTTATATCTTCATGGTGGAGTTGTGCTGTGATGTGGTCTTCGAAGGCAAATATGATAGATTATTAACATATTGGCAGATATGCTAAAAATACAGAAATACTGAGGGCCAGATTTATCATTAGCTCAAGTCAAAATAATGGAGTGAAAAAGTTGCAAATTTTGGCGCAATCGCTAAAACTGCGCAAAAATTGGTGACTTTTATTGGCTATGCGCTATGCTCGCCAGTTTTCTGAAAGTGGCCGTGTTTTCTTATGTAAATTAATCTCTAGACAGATTTACTATTGCGACAATTTAAAAAGTCACAAAAATTTGCCCAATTTCACTCCAGTGAGGACCATGCTTATCTTATGAGACTTTTTAATAGAACATGTGACTTTTTCGTAAAGATGTGCGACTTTTGTACTGAAGGATGAACTGCTACTGTAAAACCACATTTATGACAGTATTAGGCCTCATGCACATGGCCATTGTTTTGGTCCGCATCCGAGCCGCAGTTTTCGCGGCTCGGATGTGGACCCATTCACTTTAATGGGGCCACAAAAGATGTGGACAGCACTCCGTGTGCTGTCCGCATCCGTTGCTCCATTCCGTGGCCCCGCAAAATATATAACATGTCCTATTCTTGTCCACGCTTTGCGGACAAGAATAGGCAGTTATATGAAAGGCTGTCCGTGCCGTTCCGCAAATTGCGGAACGCACACGGACGCCATCTGTGTTTTGTGGATCCGCGATTTGCGGACCGCAAAACACACCACAGTCGTGTGCATGTAGCCTTAAAGGACCATTAATAAATCTGACTTAGCCAAAAGTGACTTTGGACATATGTAAAAGTGGAGTAAGATGTAAGTGTAATGATAAATCTGGCCCTGTATGTTGGAAGATTCATCTTCACTAGTACCTTACCTGTTTTACCAGTTTTACCATGTCTTTGCCACATGACCCTGAATGACAGTGTTGAGCCGATTATCTGCAAAGTCCTCCACCAACTTCAGATAGGGTTGCTTCATCTTCTCTCTCAGAGAGTTCTTATTCATTAGAACTCTCTGATAACAGCCACAATATATGTTATTTCTGCCCCTTGGAAATCGTAAACTTCTCCCTATCTATGTGATGTTATTACTAGCGTATGTTAGATATAATTCTGACTTTGCACTGGACTACCCATCTCATACAAGTGTTGAAACTCTAGCTTTGCTGGATAATTTAACACTTTAGTACCCAATATGCATTTATTTAAAGAGGTTGTGTCACTTCAGTAAATGGCATTTATTATGTAGAGAAAGTTAATACAAGGCACTTACTAATGTATTGTGATTGTCCATATTGCCTCCTTTGCTGGCTGGATTCATTTTCCATCACATTATACACTGTTCTTTTCCATGGTTACGACCACCCTCCAATCCAGCAGCAGTGGCCATGCTTAAAGACTATAAGAAAAAGCACCAGCCTATGTGTAACGGTCACGTACACACACACACACAGGGGGGAGGATAGTGACCACTGCGCTCCACCCTCACCCCTGGCCCTGCCTACTTGCCTCACGAGTCTTGATGACAGGGGACAACTGGACGGCAGTCCCTACTTAGGATACGTGCGGGAAGGACAGATAAGACAAATAACGGATAGTGAATGGACCGGGTCAAAACCAAGAGGACAACGCAGTACAGAGTGATAAGCAAAGAATGGTCAGGAGAAGCCAAGGTCATAAATACCAGGAGAGTCGAGAAGTGCCAAAGGAGTCCGCAAGGAATAGTCAGGTGGAAGCCGAGGTCAAAATACCAGGAGGAACAGGATCAGGAAATTATACAGGTATCCAACAAACGCCAGGAACCTAAATTAACAGGCAACCTGTGGCCAGCAGGCTGCCTGTATTTATAGTGGGGAGTGAGGGTCATGTCACGTGGCCAGCATCACATGACCGACAGACAGACAAATCGAGCACCGAGTGATCAGCTCGGCGCTCAAGGCAGACCTAGGAGCAGGGAGCCTCCCAGCTAGCAAAGCCGCCCTGGGAACGAGGCCAAACACAGATTCTCGCTCCCGAAGCTAAGCACCAGGTCTGCAGCTGATGGGAGACCGAGTGCGCCTTTGGTGCCCCGTGACAGCCAGCACCTCCAAGGGGTAAACAGCAAGCTCAGGCCATGTGCCCAATTTGGAGACCCAGAAGTTGCAGGGGCTGACCCCTGTCAGTCAGTTCGTGTAGGCGTGTGGACACTTAGTGCACCACCATGTGGCACATCCCCGTGGTGTTCACGATCCAATTTGATATCTGCTCTATCAACTTTCAATGTTCTTTTATGCGCCTACCATGGTGATCAAGGGTGGCGGGGAATCAGGGTTCCAGGCCAGAGAGGGAGCCTGAGAAAAGGATAACACATGCAAGGGAGGTCAATGGATGAAATTAAATGTAATCGAGCGGAAATGTGGGACAAAGTATTGAAGCATAAGCTTCCAAGTTAAGGATGGGGCGCACGGCAATTACCCACTCCCGACTCGGGGAGGTAGTGACGATAAATAACAATACAGGACTCTTAAGATGCCCTGTTATTGGAATGATTGATAAAAAATTATAGGGAATGTCACTGGGGTATTTTTGATTTGTAAACATTAGCCAGGAGAGGCCCTGCTGCCACTTTGTTAACTCTAGCTAACTTCTGCCTGATCGCACGTCCCTGTGACGTCCACCATCCATTTGGATATCTTCTCTATCAACTTTCGATGTTCTTTTCTGAGCCTACCATGTTGATCACGGTTATCGGCGAATCAGGGTTACACGCCTGGAGAGGGAGCATGAGAAAGAGAGACCACATCCAAGGGAGGATTAATTGTTTTTAAATTAAAAATGATAGAGGGGAAATATGGGACAAAGTATTAAAGCGCAAATGTGGGACAACTTGTTAAAGTTTAAAGTATAACTGTCGTATATTTTTTTTTTTGAGTATTGGATTGTGGTGATTAACCCCTTCCCGACCGCAATCTGTATATATACGTGATAGCTGCACATACCCCGTGCAGCTACCACGTATATAGACGTCAAGCCAGCTCTTTAATCCAAGCGCTGCAAAGCGCTTGGATTAAAGCTTCTGCCCGTGTCCTGCTGCTGTCACGGACAGCATACAGGCCAGTAATGCCGGCAAGGGACCAATCAGAGTGGCCCCTTGCCGACAATCGATCCGATTGGTTAGTCTGTGCAGACTAACCAATCTGATCGCGGCAGTGAAAAAAATGCCGGTTTCATGCTCTGATCAGATCAGAGCATGAAATCAGGTAGGGTCCTCGTAATACCCCCCCCGATCTGTGCCCCCAATCTGTGGCTGTGCCCCCCCTTGTGTCTGCCTGCAGCTCATCTCCTAGAGGCAGCTGCCCTGATGCGGTCCGCCCCCTCCCCGCCCCACGCATTCAGTCTCACCCGCCCCTCCTGCCCCAGCCTCTCTCAATATTGGCGGCTGTTAAGGAAATTATCCAGCTTTTCTGAAAGTGGATATAAAATTCATAAGATGTTTTCATTTTCTCTGTATACGTGATACAATGTGGTGACATTTGGAAAAGAACAAGCATAAGCTAAAAAAACCTAAAGGAGTGAGCTGTGTGTGTTAAGATAAGATAAGGTTTGTACGTACTACTAAGCAAATATGCATCTCTTGTTAAAAAATCTAAACTCATTAGTTAACACATTTTTGCTAAAGTGAAACTGGTAAAATGCTAACCAATCAATAGATGGATTCAAAAGCCATTATTGAAATGTCTGTAAACCAATCATGTTTTACTTTAAGGGGTTACACCTTTTTGAACTGTGTATAAATAAAGGCTGCAGGAAATCTTATGTTGGGGTCCTGACAAGGTTTTGAACTAAACTCAGACTTCTGTCATTTTCCTCCGTCGACGTCATTCACCTGAACACGAGGCAACGATCATCACGTGGCTGACCCTTGGCCTGCCACAACATTT
Source organism: Bufo bufo (assembly GCF_905171765.1). Classification (NCBI taxonomy): domain Eukaryota; kingdom Metazoa; phylum Chordata; class Amphibia; order Anura; family Bufonidae; genus Bufo; species Bufo bufo. The sequence goes on from NC_053393.1 coordinate 134,325,329, forward strand.
TCTGGTGGAGAATTGCGGGCACTACAACAACGCTCCTAGCTGCAGATCACGATACGGAGACCAGGACCCAGGAAGACCGCGGTAAGTAACCCATTGTGTTACTACCTGTCTCCTGAGCTCTGCTCGCTGTTCTGCAGTGTGGTGTGTGAACGTGGTGCCTGTACCGTGTTCTGGTGAATGAATTATTTCCCCTATATGTGCAAAACTGTCTTTAGGCGTATGAATGCACGAATGTGTGAGTGGCTGAGATAAGCTGAATCTTGGAGGGGTCTGGCCCTGCTCCCCCTGAGCCAAGCTGAAAGTCTAGAGCTCGCTGACTGGCTTGTCCGGTCCCTGACTCTGGAGGCCTCTGGTTCTGGTGGAGAAAGGGTTGACAGACCTATCCTGGAGGAGGCTGTGAGAAGTGGCAGTGTATAAAGCTGTCCAGTAGGATTGGATAGGGGCCCTGCAGTTCCTTGTTGGTACCTGAAAAGGCGCCTGAGGTCAGGGGTTGTTCCAATGTTATGTCATACTGTGTGGTTTAACATGTACTGAGTGCCTGCTGATATTGTGTGAGGAAGAATTACTGCATTGTTGCCAATTCCTGTGCTGTATAGTGTATACATGCGTGGGTATTATGATACCAGTTTGGATTGGGTGGTTGCAGTTATAATCATTTGGATTGCAGTATTTGTTTGCTTCCTGTGCCATAGAAAGAACGTAGAGGGGTTTAAGGGGTTTCCAGCGAGTAACCCCAGAGAGGACGTGTGAATTACTCTGTGTGAGGGCAAGACTATATTGTAGTATTGCCAGACCAGTGGATCAGTGCTGCCTCGGAAGTGTGCCCACAGCACCACTGGTAGTAGAAAAAGTGGTGCCGCCTCGGAAGTGTGTCCACGGCACCACTAGTAGTGCCGCCTCGGAAGTGTGTCCACGGCACTACTGATAGTGCTGCCTCGGAAGTGTGTCCACAGCACTGTTGTAATTCACCAGGTGTGCGCGTCCCTGGATAGTGAATTACAAGGAGCCACCCACGGGATGGGGGCTACACAGAGTAAGCGTTCCTCTGAGAAGGGAGCAGAGAAATGGGTCTCTGCAATTGATATTATGCAATACGCAAAGGGCACTGAAGCAACCAAAGACTGTAGACAAATGCTAAAGAAATTGGGAGCAGGTGTGAATGGAACATTGGATGAACCAGTATGGCAGAAATTTCTCACTAATTTTGTGGTATGATGTAGCCCAGGGAATGACTTTGACTGCCCATAAGGCAAAAGACACTGACAAAGGGACTATGTATGACATATGGGATGAAATTAAATTGCCAACAAAAGAATTAAACATCCCTTCTGAAGTACGGTGTATTATCCCCCATAAACCACAAAAATCTCTCCCTCCAACAGCACCACCTCCATATAAAATCCCGGAGGGGTGGACTTGTCCTAATTGTGGACAACAGAACCCAGACTCAAGAGAGAGATGCTCAGCCTGTGGGAGGCCCAAGCCACACTCTCGTGTGGGCTTATACCCATTAGTCAATAAAACCCTCCCCACAGTAAAAGCTGGGCAACTGGAAACACATGATTATGAGGTTTATAGGCCATGGACTCCTAGTGAGTTGCTGGCCATGTGTAACACTTTGCCAGACCACCGTACTGTCCCCAGTACTTTCCTTCGTAAATTGGAAAGTATCCAGACCGCATATAAAGCCACTTGGCGGATCTGGAGAGTCTTCTAGAGACTAAAGGAGGGGAAGTACTTAAGAATCAAATTATGGCAAAGGCCCCTGGTACTGTCCCTGTGGATAAGGCCACAGACCAGTCAGGCCAGGAATTTATCATGGCCCTTAAACCCTGGGTAAAAGAGCAACAGGACAATCAGACTGACACTTTTATGACGCAAACACAAGACGCTAAGCAGACTGTAGCTGACTATGCCACAGCTTTAGAACAGCTCTGGCTTGACTATGGGTATGAGACAGGAGACAGTAAGGACATGAGACTACTAAAACATACATTCATGTCTGGATTAAAAGCACCCATATAGGATGCTGTAAAGAAGGCTCGCCCTGATTGGCGTACCTGCCGGTTCCCTGACCTAGTGGCCATAGCAAAAGGAGCTGAGCTAGACTTGCAAAATAAAAAAAGAAGCCAATAATGGCTAACCAACCTTTAAACCTAAGGGCAGGTTCCAGGAAAGGGTACCAGGTGGGGATCAGTCTCCACGTAACTGGGACCAAGTAACATGCTGGAATTGTGGGAAAAAAGGGCATTACTCAGTCAAATGTCCCCGGAGAGGTCAGGCTACTGCCCGGACCTTTCAATGAAGTGATGGCAATCCTGTGAGTTCCCTCAACGTTAGCTACCCCCTTGACGCAACCCCAGGTCCACAACTAATCATCACATCCACATGTGAGGACACGGGGAATTCATTAGATTTTTTTGGTAGACACAGGAGCAGCCCATACCCTAATACAAGAAAAATATGTGCCTGAAGAGCTCCTCTGATTACATCTACTGTCAAGGGGTTGAGGGAACAACTGTTAAACTCCCACTAACAAAGCCTGTTAAACTTAATATTCATGATGCCTTATCTATTGTCACACGTGTGTTGGTAAGCTCAGATATATTTTCTCTACTGCCCTACATTCTGTGTTGCAGTCCTGGCAGCCAGCCTATCCGGACACTGTTCTTTTACAATATATTGATGATCTGTTACTTTGTTGCCACAGTTCTGAACAGTGTAATGAAGAAACTTTATCTTTGCTTATTTTCCTTGCTGAAAATGGTTGTAAAGCCTCCAAAGAGAAGCTGCAACTTTGTAAATCTACTGTGATTTTCCTAGGTCACTGTATTTCTCCAGGTACCAAACACCTCACAACTGAGAGGGTTACTGCTATACAGCAGCACCCCCTGCCAAGTACTCCAAGGGCTCTGCGTGCCTTTATTGGACTTGTCAGTTACTGTCGCCCCTGGATTAAGGATTGCTCTCAGATGATGCAGCCACTATGTGACTGCCTCAAAGGAGAGACCTTTGAACTCACACCAGGAGCTGTGAGTGCATTTCATGCATTAAAACTCACTCTCACCACAACACCAGCATTGGGCATCCCCAATTACAAACAAACTTTTACATTGTATTGTCACGAGCAAGGGGGATTTGCCTCAGGTGTACTAACGCAGAAACACGGGGACCGTATGAGGCCCATTGCATACTATTCTACCAGTTTGGATTGTATTGACACACCACCAAACTGAAACATTTGTCCAGAATCACAAAATATGAGATGACACTACTCAGTCCCCACATTACCTTACAGCGATTTACTGTTCTAAATCCAGCTACTTTGATGCCGGTGGATTTAGAAGAGGAGGGGGGAGAAGGAGTAGTAGAAATGTCTGATCTAGTTGCAAATCATAACTGTCATGAATTGATGATTGCAGAAACAAAAAAAAGGTTACCAAATGTTACTGAAACACCATTAACTATTCCTGATGCTGAGTATTTTAGTATTTTGTAGATGGCTCAAGATGGTGGAATGATGAACAAGGACACTTTGTCACCGGTATGCGGTAATCCAGGATGGTAAGGTAATCATACAAAAACCACTCCCATCTTGTGTGTCTGCGCAGGAGGTGGAGTTGAAGGCACTCTCTGACGCATGTACAATGGGTAAGGGACTGAGAATAAATTGTTATACTGATTCCAGGTATGCTTTCGGGGTAGCACATGACTTTGGTGTTATCTGGAAAACTAGGGGATTTCTGACTTCATCGGGCAAACCAATCAAAAATTCAGAAGCAGTACAGAGCCTCATAGAAGCCCTAGAGCTGCCCACAGAGGTAGCCATTGTTAAAGTGCCAGACCATGTGAAGCAAGATGATCCGCTAGCTGTGGGAAATGCTCAAGCAGACCAAGCAGCCGGTCTGCCGCTCCTGACATTGTTTTTTCCAACTATGCCAGATTTGTCGCTCTTGCAGGAATTATAGGCCCAGATAACGCCTCAAAGACAAAAAGGTATGGATGGAGGCGGGGGCTACGAAGACAGGAGAGCTCTGGCAGGTAAATGGCAGAACATGTTTGCCTCGGAGTTTGTATCCGATGATGGCCAATTTAGCACATGGCCCTACTCATTTGTCGAAAGGAGCTATGAGCGCACTAGTGTTAGAACATTGGTTTGCACCTGGAATTCAGACCCTCTTTGAAAAGTTTGTTCAGGGTTGTCTTACATGTGCCAGACATAACCCTGGGAGGTTTGTAAAGACCCCCAAGAAATACACTCCCAAACCCTTGTACCCGTTTCAAAGAGTGCAGGTGGATTACATACAGCTACCCAAGGTGAGCACATATGAGTATGTCCTTGTAGCCATTGATGTATTCTCAGGGTGGTCAGAAGCCTGGCCAGTAACTACGGCTACAGCCAAAAATACTGCTAAGAAAATATTGTCAGAGGTAGTCTGCAGATATGGGATTCCAGAAGTGATAGAATCAGACAGAGGTACCCACTTCACTGGGGAGACAATGGGACACATACTGAAGACCCTAGGGATCACACAAGCTCTACATTCTCAACAGTATGGAGTCACTATAGTGGTGGTCCCAGATGGAATCACTCATGTTGTACGGTTACTGCGTTTATTACTTTCTGTTCTGTATTAAGTAGCTCTAGGTCCTAAGTGGAAGTTCGGATGGAGACGCATCTTTGGCAGGAAGGAAGTGTCCATCCCAGATTTCCCATCACCGAAGTGTCCATAACGTTGACTAGAGGAGGATGGAGGTGGACTTTCAAGGCGGTTCCAGGCCTACTCACCATATTGGTCAAGGGATATGCTATGATTGACAGTACTGTCCAACCAAGAGACAGCAATGCCCAAGATGATGTTCATCTTCCTGATTCTACAACAGAGGACCACAGCTACACAGAAACTTTTAGGCTTACTGCTGATGCTCCTAGCAGGTATAGCTGACCTACCAGCTCCTAGAGATTCCAACACAGGAGCAGAAGAAGGTGTATCCAGAACTATGGACAATGATGCATGGAACAACAATGCTGCACCTACATCCACTTAGTGTGTGTTTGTGTGCTGTATGTGGTTTTAATAAAATGTATGTATGCTTAATCAAATGACAACTACTAGACAGACTGGAATCGATGCTTGCATCGCATGGTCTATGCAGCTTATCTGTATACTCTGTGAAGTACGGGCTGTCTAAGGGGTCATTTGTTTGTCTAGGCAGGTTAGTAGTTAGCAACACACACACATGATACAATGAAGCCTTCAGAACAAAATGTCTACCACGTGAACAGAAAAATTGAAAAAAAGGAGGGAAATGTTAAGGAAATTATCCAGCTTTTCTGAAAGTGGATATAAAATTCATAAGATGTTTTCATTTTCTCTGTATACGTGATACAATGTGGTGACATTTGGAAAAGAACAAGCATAAGCTAAAAAAACCTAAAGGAGTGAGCTGTGTGTGTTAAGATAAGATAAGGTTTGTACGTACTACTAAGCAAATATGCATCTCTTGTTAAAAAATCTAAACTCATTAGTTAACACATTTTTGCTAAAGTGAAACTGGTAAAATGCTAACCAATCAATAGATGGATTCAAAAGCCATTATTGAAATGTCTGTAAACCAATCATGTTTTACTTTAAGGGGTTACACCTTTTTGAACTGTGTATAAATAAAGGCTGCAGGAAATCTTATGTTGGGGTCCTGACAAGGTTTTGAACTAAACTCAGACTTCTGTCATTTTCCTCCGTCGACGTCATTCACCTGAACACGAGGCAACGATCATCACGTGGCTGACCCTTGGCGTGCCACAACATGGCCGTACCCCCCGATCCCCCCCCCCTTTCCAGCGCTGCCCCCGATTCCCGCTGCCCCCGATCCCCCTGCTGTGTGTGATGGCGGCGGCTCCATTACTGAGCCGCCGCCATCAGCAGAGAGTGTCAGCTCTATGCTGACACTCTCCTGTAACCCCATAGATGCTGCGGTTGCGGCATCCATGGGGTTAACAGAGGGAGGGAGCTCCCTCTCTCAACCATCGGGGCTGCAGCGCTGTGATTGCAGCACCCGATGGTTGCCATGGCAACCGGATGCTTTGCAAAAGCGTCCAGTTGCCATGGCAAAGGCGTCCAGTGCTGCCACCTACAGGACATCTGGAAGTATTATACTATGGAATGCAAGAGCATTGCAAAGTATAGTACAACTATCAGCCCCACTGGATCTTCAAGATCCAAGAGGGAACTGATAAAAAAATGTGAAAATAATAAAAGTAAAAATAAATAAATAAAAATGTAAATTAAAAAAAGAAATTGCCTTTTCCTATAAAAAAATGAAAAAATAAAATACACATATTAGGTGTCACCGCGTCCGTAACGACCGTCTCTATAAATATATCACATGATAGACCCCGTCCGATAAACACCATAAAAATAAAATAAAAAAAACTGTGCCAAAAAAGCTATTTTTGTCACCTTACATCACAAAAAGTGCAACAGCAAGCGATTAAAAAGGCTTATGACCCCCAAAATAGTGCCAATCAAACCGTCACCTCGTCCCTCAAAAAATGATACCCTATTTAAGACAATCGCCCAAAAAATAAAAAAGCTATGGCTCTCAGACTATAGAGACACTAAAACATCATTTCTTTGGTTTCAGAAATGCTATTATTGTGTAAAACTTAAATAAATAAGAAAAAGTATACATATTGGGTATTGCCACGTCCATAACGATCTGCTCTATAAAACTGTCACATGACCTAACCCCTCAGATGAACGCTGTAAAAAAAAAAAAAAAAACTGTTCCAAAACAGCCAATTTTTTGGCCACCTTGTCCCATAAAGTGTAATAATGAATGATCAAAAAATCCTATGTACCCAAAAATGGTACCAATAAAAACCTCAACTCTTTCTGCAAAAAATGAGACAATCGGTAGAAAAATAAAAAACATATGGCGTTCAGAAAACCAATCCAGCAAAATCTGCCTTCCAAAAACCATGCGGCGCTCCTTCCCTTCTGCGCCCTGCCGTGCGCCCTTACATCAGTTTACGACCACATGTGGGGTGTTTCTGTAAACCGCAGAATCAGAGTAATAAATATTGAGTTTTGTTTGGCTGTTAACCCTTAATGTGTTAAAGAAAAAAAATTAATAAAATAGAAAATCTGCTAAAAAAGTGAAATTTAGAAATTTCCTCTCCATTTTCCTTTAATTCTTGTGGAACACCTAAAGGGTTAATAACGTTTGTAAAATTGATTTTAAGTAACTTGAGGGGTCTAGTTTCTACAATGGGGTCATTTATGGGGGTATCTACTATATAGGCCCCACAAAGTGACTTCAGACCTGAACTAGTCCTTAAAAAGAGGGTTTTGGAAATTTTCTTAAAAATTTTAAGAATTGGTTCTAAACTTCTAAGCCTTGTAACGTCCTAAAAAAATAAAATAACATTTCCAAAATGATGCCAACATAAAGTAGACATATGAGGAATGTTACGTAATAAATATTTTATGAGGTATCACTTTCTGTTTTAGAAGCAGAGAAATTGAAATTTAGAAAATTGCAAATTTTTATTTATTTTTGGTAAATTTGGGATTTTTTCATAAATAAAGGTGATATATATTGACTCAAATTTATGACTTTCATGAAGTACAATATGTCACGAGAAAACAATCTCAGAATGGCGTGGATAAGTAAAAGTGTTCCAAAGCTATTTACCACTTAAAGTGACGCATGTCAGATTTGTAAATTTTGACCTGGACACTGGGGCATCAATGACCCTTGGTCATGAAAGGGTTAATATCTCCTTGGTGGCCCTATTTCAACTTTTCACTGTGTATTCAATTACCCCTTAATTCCACATTTTTGTCCCCTGTACTACCTACTTTTACCTGTGCTTAAAATAGGGTTGATAGGCATGTTCCGTCCTTCATAGAAGGAAGGAGGACACTGCGTGCAAGGTCAGATTACAGACAGCCAGGGACTGTAAGTAAATGATTAAAGCCAGGTCCTCCCCAGCAGCTGATAACAGTGCCTGGGCTGTGTGAACTTCTCCCTGTCCCTGCGCTTGGCAGACGCTCCCTCACTCAGCAGAGCTGGAGAAGGCAGAGTTGAACCAGCGCAGAGCAGGGAAGGGAGATCTGCCGTCTGCTCAGTGTATAAATGAAAGCAACATGTGGTAAGAGGACCCCTTTGTGCTGCAGGAGATTAACCCTTTAGGGGGAGGGCTCTGGTTACTGACCCTTTTGGGGGGCTATTGTTACTGGCTAGTGAGGGCAGGCGGGATTAGCCTCAGGGTGAGGGCAGTGGCGGCCATCTTAACTGAATAGTGAAATTGCAGTTTTATGCAGACTGGTTGCTAAGGGCTGAATCTTATTAAATATGGGGTAAGTCAGTCTAATAGTAACTGATTCTGGAATATCATGTTATTAGTAACTACATATATGAAAATTAAAATGAGGGTCTAAGTGTGACAGTTATCCTTTATTAAGCATTGAATGAAAGGTGGCGCGCATCAATTAAAGAAGAATTTCTGAAATTTTAGTCCCTGTCATCTATGCAAAGCAGGGGTTTATTCACGTCCAAAATTGTAAAATGTCAACCCAAGAATGTAACAGAAAAATTACAGAAATGTATTAACCTGTCTACTTGGTAGAGCAGGTGTTTATGACAGAAAAAAATTGTTTATTGTCACCCGAAAATGTAAAAGAAAAATTATTGAAATTTATTAAGCTGTCAACTAGGTAGAGGAGGGGTATATGACACCCAAAAATTTGTGAATTTCACCCGAAAATGTAACAGACAATTTTATTATTATTTTTTACCTGTCTACTAAGTATAGCAGTGGTACATCACACCCATAAATTGTTGAATTTCCACCGATAATGTAACTGACAAATTTCTATTCTGCACAAGGTGCGGACAAGTCCTGTGGGATCCATGCCTGGTTCATTTTAATGAACGTGAGCTTGTCCACATTGGCTGTGGACAGGCGGCTGCGCTTGTCTGTGATGACGCCCCCTGCCATGCTAAACACACATTCAGACAATACACTGGCTGCAGGGCAGGCCAGCACCTCCAAGGCGTAAAGGGCAAGCTCAGGCCATGTGCCCAATTTGGAGACCCAGAAGTTGAAGGAGGCAGACCCGTCATTCAGTACGTGTAGGCGTGTGCACACATACTGCTCCACCATGTTGGTGAAATGCTGCCTCCTGCTAAGACATTCCATATCAGCTGGTGGTGCTGGTTGTTGTGGCGTGCTGACAAAGCTTTTCCACATTTCGGCCATGCTAACCCTGCCTTCTGAGGTGCTGGCGGTGCCCCAGCTGCGTTGGCGACCTCTTGCTCTTAATTCACCTTGTGCTTCCACTGTGCCCCCGCTGTCAGGTGGGAATGCAACCAGCAGCGCGTCTACCAGCGTTCGTTGTACTCGCGCATCTTATAATCACGCTCCAGTGACGAAATTAAGGACAGTACATTGTCCTTGTAACGGGGATCCAGCAACGTGGCCAACCAGTAATCAGCACAAGTTAGAATGTAGGCAACTCGGCGGTCATTACAGAGACACTGCAGCATGTAATCGCTCGTGTGCCAGGCTGCCCAGAGGCAACGAAGAGCTGTCCTCTGTGGGAGGTGTATCGTCTGTGTCCTCTGTATCCCCCAGCCATGCACCAGTGATGGCCATGAGCTGGTCCAGGTGCCACCCTGCTGTGAACATGGTTCGTCCTCCTCCATCTCCTCCTCCTCATCCTCCACCTCGTCATCCTCCAGAACTGTGCCCTGGCTGGACAATTGTGTACCTGGCGTTTGTGGGTGCAGGAACCCACCCTCGGAGCCACTTGTGAATTACTGGCCGGAAACCCTACGAAATGATCCCTCTTCCTCCTCCTGTGCCACATCCTCTTCCATCATCGCCAGCAGCGTTTTTTCAAGGAGGCATAGAAGTGGGATAGTTACGCTGAGAACGGCATTATCGGCACTGGCCATGTTGGTGGAGTACTCGAAACAGCGCAACAAGGAACACAGGTCTCGCATGGAGGCCCAGTCATTGGTGGTGAAGTGGTGCTGTTCCGCAGAGCGACTCACCCGTGCGTGCTGGAGCTGAAACTCTACTATCGCCTGCTGCTGCTCACACAGTCTGGCCAGCATGTGCAAGGTGGAGTTCCACCTTGTGGGCACGTCGCATATGAGGTGGTGAGCGGGAAGGCCGAAGTTACGCTGCAGCGCTGACAGTCGAGCAGCAGCAGGGTGAGAACGCCAAAAGCATGCACAGACGGCCTGCACTTTATGCAGCAGCTCTGACATATCGGGGTAATTTTTAAGGAATCTGTGTACCACCAAATTCAGCAGATGCGCCAGGCAAGGGATGTGCGTTAAACCGGCTAGTCCCAGAGCTGCTATGAGATTTCGCCCATTTTCGCTCACCACCAGGCTGGACTTGAGGCTCACTGGCACCAACCACTCATCGGTCTGTTGTTTAAGGCCCATCCCCAGCTCCTGCGCGGTGTGGGGTTTGTCCCCCAAACTGCCTGCTGTCATTTACCCCTGGCTGTGCTGAAGTTGGTGGTGAAGGTGTTACACTGACCAGATGAGGAGCCGGTAGAGGATGAGGAAGTGGAGTAGGAGAAGGAAGCAACAGGAGGCAAACTGAAGCACCCTGCAATCCTCGGTGGTGGAAGGACATGCGCCAAACTGCTATCCGCCTCAGGCCCAGCCGCCACTGCATTTACCTAGTGTGCTGTTATGGAGATATAACGCCCTGACCGTGCTTACTGGTCCATCACTACTATCCGTAGTGAGGTGAACCGTGCCACAGATGGCGTTGCGCAGTGCACACCTTATTTTGTCCCCTACTTGGTTGTGCAGGGAAGCGATGGCTCGCCTGGAAAAGTAGTGGCGGCTGGGCACGACGTACTGTGGGACAGCCACCGCCATAAGGCCTTTAAAACTATCTGTCTCCACCAGACGGAATGACAGCATTTCAAAGGCCAGTAATTTAAAAATGCTGGCATTCAGTGCAAGGGATCGCGGGTGGGTAGGGAGGTATTTCCTCTTCCTCTCCAGTGTTTTGGAGATGGAGGGCTGAATGCTTCCGTGGGACATTGGGGAAAAGCTTGGTGACCCAGGTGGTGTTGCTGGCAGATCCTCTGTTTGCGGGGTGGCAGGTGGCACTGTCACTCCAGAGGTGGATGAAGAGGCGGAGACTGCAGCAGAAGAGGAAGCAGGAGGAGCCAGAGACCTTTCTTGGTTTTTGAGGTGTCTACTCCACTGCAGCTTGTGCTTAGCACTTAAATGCCTGATCATGCAGGTTGTGCTCAGGTTGAGAACGTTTATGCCTTGCTTCTGGCTCTGATTGCACAGCGTGCAAATCACTTGTGTCTTGTCGTCAGCACATTGTCTGAAGAACTGCCACGCCAGGGAACTCCTTGGAGCTGGCTTTGGTGTGCTTGGTCCCTTGCTGCGGTGGGCAGCAGCAGTCATACTGTCTAGGGGACGGCCGCTCCGCTTTTGCACCCTGCTCCCTCTTCTGCTGTGCTGGAGGCTCTGTGCGACCATCGCCTCATCCTCCGAACTACATAGGTCACTCGCATGACCTTGATTCCATGTGGGGTCGAGGACCTCATCGTCCTCCACATCATCTTCCACCCCTGCCCTCCTTGTCGGTCTGCACACTTTCGAAAGCCCCAGCAGTTGGCACCTGTGTTTTGTCATCATTCGAGACGTGCTGCGATGGTCCTCTCATGTACTCATCTTGAAAGATAAGTGGTTGGACATCGGTGCACTCAATCTCTTCCACTTCAAAAAGCAGAAGAGACTGCTGCATGACTTGGTGAAAGACTGATGGACATCGGCTGCAGGTGCCAATTCTGATCTTTCAGCAGGAGAATGGGTGGGAGACAATGTGAAGGAACTGGAGGCACTGTCAGCAACCCAATCTACTATTGCCTGTACTTGTTCAGACCTCACCATTCGTAGAGCCGCATTAGGCCCGACCAAATACCGCTGCAGGTTCTGTCACCTACTCGCTCCTGAGGAAGGGATTTCACTTGTGCGTGTAGCTGGCACAGATCGACCACATACTCTCCCTGCAACAGGAGCTCCACCAGCAGCACCACGACCTGGGCCACGTCCCTTATTTAACACTCTCCTCATATTTCTCAAATTTAGGATCTTGCCCTAAATGGGTGTTTAATAGCAGAATAGAACCACAGTATGTAAAGGGTGTATCTCACACGCCCTGATCCAGACTAGGCCGCAATTAAATTTGTTTGCCCAAAATGGCTGTATTTTAAATACCTGAATAGAACCACAGTATCTAAAGGGTGTATCTCACAAGGACATTAACTTTTTTGCCCAAAACGGGTTTTTGTTCAATAATGAATATGACAGCAGTATATAATCCTTGAATTTGACACGTGCTGATGCTGCAAGGGCTGTAAAATTTTGTTTTTTGCCCAAAAAGGGTGTTTTATTAATAGAAGATTTGAATCACAGTATCTAAAGGGTGTATCTCACATGTACAGATGCAGACTAGGCCGCAATTAAAGATTTGTGCCCAAAATGGGTGTTTTTCAAATTACTGAACATAACCACAGTATCTAAAGCGTGTATCTCACACAACCTGATCCAGACTAGGCCGCAATTAAATTTTTTGGCCAAAAATTGCTGTTTTTTCAATTATTGAATAGAACCACAGTATCTAAAGGATGTATCTCACACGTCCTGACCCACACTAGGCCGCAATTAAAGATTTGTGCCCAAAATGGCTGTATTTCAAATAACTGAATAGAACCACACTATGTAAAGGCTGTATTTCACAATGACATATGAAGCAAACGCTGCAAAATAAACTTTTTTCCCAAAACTGGTGTCTGTTTAATAACTGAATATGACAGCAAAATATATAACCCTTGAGTTTCACACGAGCTGATGCAGCAAGGGCTGTAAAATTGGGTATTTTGGCAAAAAAGTGTGTTTTTAAAAACCCAGAAAATTATGGCTGTATTTCTAGCTTAAATTGCACACTGACTAATCCATATGTTGGATATTGCCAAAAAAAAATAGTTTTTTTACTAACTGAATATGAAAGCTGTATATAACCCTTGAATTTCACACGTGCTGATGCTGCAAGGGCTGTAAAATAGTGGCTTTTGTTAAAAAAGGGTGTTTTTAAAAACCCAGAAAATTATGGCTGTATTTCTACCTTAAATTGCACAATGGCTAATACAGATGTTGTATATTGCCCAAAAAGTTTTTTTTTTTAGTAACAGAATATGAAAGCTGTATATATTAAACTTGAATTTCACGCGTGCAGATCTGTAAAATAGTGGATTTTGGCAAAAAAAAGGGTGTTTTTAAAAACACAGAAAATTATGGCTGTATTTCTAGCTTAAAGGGACACTGACAGGCCTAATAAGCATAATTATCTATATACAGTACAGACCAAAAGTTTGGACACACCTTCTCATTCAAAGAGTTTTCTTTATTTTCATGACTATGAAGGCATCAAAACTATAAATTAACACATGTGGAATTATATACATAACAAACAAGTGTGAAACAACTGAAAATATGTCATATTCTAGGTTCTTCAAAGTAGCCACCTTTTGCTTTGATTACTGCTTTGCACACTTTTGGCATTCTCTTGATGAGCTTCAAGAGGTAGTCCCCTGAAATGGTCTTCCAACAGTCTTGAAGGAGTTCCCAGAGATGCTTAGCACTTGTTGGCCCTTTTGCCTTCACTCTGCGGTCCAGCTCACCCCAAACCATCTCGATTGGGTTCAGGTCCGGTGACTGTGGAGGCCAGGTCATCTGGCGCAGCACCCCATCACTCTCCTTCATGGTCAAATAGCCCTTACTTTCAAAGTTTTCCCAATTTTTGGGCTGACTGACTGACCTTCATTTCTTAAAGTAAAGATGGCCACTCGTTTTTCTTTACTTAGCTGCTTTTTTCTTGCCATAATACAAATTCTAACAGTCTATTCAGTAGGACTATCAGCTGTGTATCCACCTGACTTCTCCTCAATGCAACTGATGGTCCCAACCCCATTTATAAGGCAAGAAATCCCACTTATTAAACCTGACAGGGCACACCTGTGAAGTGAAAACCATTTCAGGGGACTACCTCTTGAAGCTCATCAAGAGAATGCCAACAGTGTGCAAAGCAGTAATCAAAGCAAAAGGTTGCTACTTTGAAGAACCTAGAATATGACATATTTTCAGTTGTTTCACACTTGTTTGTTATGTATATAATTCCACATGTGTTAATTCATAGTTTTGATGCCTTCAGTGTGAATCAACAATTTTCATAGTCATGAAAATAAAGAAAACTCTTTGAATGAGAAGGTGTGTCCAAACTTTTGGTCTGTACTAGGGTTGTCCCGATACCGATACTAGTATCGGTATCGGGACCGATTCCGAGTTTTCTCGGCGGTACTCAGCCGCCGATACCCCGCCCCGATACATAAATAGAATACTTTTTTCCCGCAATGAATATTTTTGCGGCCCGGCAAAGATGCAGCATCGGGAGAGAGGAGGGGCTGGAGTCCGTAACTATGGGCGGGGCCCGGTGCAGTCACTGTACTCTTACACCGGGCCCCGCCGCTCACCAAAGTATTTATAAACGTGAATCCTTATCCTGTTATTAAGTTGAACTAACGCTGCCCTCTCCCATGTTCCCCTGTATCCCCCTGTATCCCCACAGCACTTACTTAAGCTTCCATAGCAGGCAGAGCAGACGGCAGCAGTAACGTCACTCACTGACGTAGAGCGCCTTCTCCGCCCACTTTATGAATGAAGCAGGCGGAGCAGACGCGCGACGTCAGTGAGTGACGTTACTGGTGCCGTCCGCTCTGCCTGCTATGGAAGCTTAAGTAAGTGCTGTGGGGATACAGGGGAACATGGGAGAGGGCAGCGTTAGTTCAACTTAATAACAGGATAAGGATTCACGTTTATAAATACTTCGGTGAGCGGCGGGGCCCGGTGTATTGGGGGACACTGTTATGAGGGGGATCTGTGGATGACATATAGCAGTGTCATCCACAGATCCTCCCCATAACAGTTCCATCCACAGATCCCCTATAACAGCACCATCCACAGATCCCCCACCAAATAACAATGCCATCCTCAGATCCCCCCACCCCATAACAATGCCATCCACAGATATCCCACCCCATAGCAGTACCATCCACAGATCCCCATAACAGTGCCATCCACAAATCCCCATAACAGTGCCATCCACAGATCCCCCATAACAGTGCCATCCACAGATCCCCCATAACAGTGCCATCCACAGATCCCCATAACAATGCCATCCACAGATATCCCACCCCATAGCAGTACCATCCACAGATCCCCATAACAGTGCCATCCACAAATCCCCATAACAGTGCCATCCACAGATCCCCCATAACAGTGCCATCCACAGATCCCCCATAACAGTGCCATCCACAGATCCCCCATAACAGTGCCATCCACAGATCCCCCATAACAGTGCCATCCACAGATCCCCATAACAGTGCCATCCACAGATCCCCCATAACAGTGCCATCCACAGATCCCCCATAACAGCGCCATCCACAGATCCCCCATAACAGTGCCATCCACAGATCCCCCATAACAGTGCCATCCACAGATCCCCCATAACAGTGCCATCCACAGGTCCCCCATAACAGTGCCATCCACAGATCCCCCACATGACAGTGCGTCATCCACAGATCCACAGATCCCCCAAAACGGTCACATGACATTTAAAAAAAGTATCGGTATTCGGTATCGGTGACTACTTGAAAAAAAGTATCGGTACTTGTACTCGGTCCTAAAAAAGTGGTATCGGGACAACACTAGTCTGTACTGTATATGCATGCACAGGTCTTCTAATGTGTATTAAAAACATATAAGTATAACCCCTGTCCACCTTATAAACACAGCAAACTCATGTTTTATAACCTGATGTAATCGCTCTTCTTTCTGCCCAAGGGGCGGCGTTTCAGCTTCACTTCTGCCCAGCCAGCCGCGCCCCAACCGCCGTTTTGAAGCGCCGCCCAGCTCATCAATATTATCTTCGCTGGGCGGCTTCTGTGTGCTGGCCAATTGTGCCCGGCGCAGGCGCAGAACGGAGAGGTTGAAGCGGCCTCAAAGAAGCAGAGGGGACGCAGGCGCGATGTGATCCCGGCGAGTGAGGGTGCCGGGCGCATGCGCAGAAACTGAAAGTGAGTCCGATGCCCATAGCTTTCTATTGGGCATGCGCGGGATCTCGGAACGTCGGGGACAGCAGAAGCCACCCAGCGAAGTGAATATTGATGAACTGGGCGGCGCTTCAAAACGGCGGTTGGGGCGCGGCTGGCTGGGCAGAAGTGAAGCTGAAATGCCGCCCCTTGGGCAGAAAGAGGAGCGATTACATCAGGTTATAAAACATGAGTTTGCTGTATTTATAAGGTGGACAGGGGTTATACTTATATGTTTTTAATACACATTAGAAGACCTGTGCATGCATATATATAGATAATTATGCTTATTGGGCCTGTCAGTGTCCCTTTAAATTGCACACTGACTAATCCAGATGTTGTATATTGCCAAAAAGTTTTTTTTTTTTTGTAACAGAATATGAAAGCTGTATATATGAAACTTGAATTTCACACGTGCAGATCTGTAAAATTGTGGATTTTGGCAAAAAAAAGGGTGTTTTTAAAAACCCAGAAAATTATGGCTGTATTTCTAGCTTAAATTGCACACTGACTAATCCAGATGTTGGATATTGCCAGAAAAAGTGTGTTTTTTTACTAAAAGAATATGAAAGCTGTATATAACCCTTGAATTTCACACGTGCTGATGCTGCAAGGGCTGTAAAATTGGGTATTTTGGCAAAAAAGTGTGTTTCTAAAAACCAAGAAAATTATGGCTCTATTTCTAGCTTAAATTGCACACTGACTAATTCTGCAAATGCATCAGATGTTGTATATTGCCAAAAAAGGGTAATTTTTTAAAACCAGATTATTAGTGCAGTTTTTCAAGCTTGGATTTCAATGTCACAAAAGCTCAGATGCAATGCTGGTGCACTGAGCTTGCATAAAATGGCCACCGCCGCCGCCCACTAGGGATGAGCGAACCCGAACTGTATAGTACATTTTCGTAAAAGTCCGGGTTCGGGTTCGGTGTTCGGCGCTTTCTTGGCGCTTTTTGAAAGGCTGCAAAGCAGCCAATCAACAAGCGTCATACTACTTGCCCCAAGAGGCCATCACAGCCTTGCCTACTATTGGCATGGCTGTGATTGGCCAGTGCAGCATGTGACCCAGCCTCTATATAAGCTTGGGTCACGTAGCGCTGCACGTCACTCTGCTGATTCAAGCATAGGGAGAGGTTGCTGCTGCGACGTTAGGGCGAGATTAGGCAGATTAACTCCTCCAAAAGACTTCATTCTGTGATCGATCTCCAGCTGTGGATCATTGAAGTGCTAATATCGACTTGCTCACTTTTTTTAGGCTGCCCAGAGCGTTTTTATATCACTTTTTTCTGGGGTGATCGGCGGCCATTTTGTGGCTTGTGGTGCGCCAGCACAAGCTACCACCAAGTGCTTTTAACCATCAATAGTGTGGTTATTTTTTGCTATATCCTATATCAGCTGCAGGCTGAGCCTGTGTCACCGAAGTGCATTTAACCATCAACAGTCTGGTTATTTTTTGGCCATATACTACATCAGGTGCAGGCTGAGCCTGTGTCACCCAAGTGCATTTAACCATCAACAGTGTGGTTATTTTTTGGCCATATACTACATCAGGTGCAGGCTGAGCCTGTGTCACCAAAGTGCATTTAACCATCAACAGTGTGGTTAATTTTTGGCCATATACTACATCAGGTGCAGGCTGAGCCTGTGTCACCCAAGTGCATTTAACCATCAATAGTGTGGTTATTTTTTGGCCATATACTACATCAGGGGCAAGTTGAGCCTGTCACCCAGTGCCTAAAAAATAGATCTGACATTTCTATTCAACCAAATCTGTACTGTTTTAGCTGGTCAAGTTATTTGTAGTGACCGTAAAAGCACAGTTTTTGTTCTGAGTTGAAAAACTATTCCCAAATTTGCCATTCTCAAAATAAGTAGTTTCTGCTATATCAGGCCTACTTGAAATCTATCCCAAAAAGGATATCTTAGATTCAAGGTGCTGATAGTGTCATTCAGAAAAACTTAACACACACGCTACCGTGCAGATACAAGTCTAATTCTGTGATTAAACGTATACCTGTCACACAGCGCAAAAAAAAACAGGCCTCACATTTCTATTCAACCAAATCTGTACTGTTTTAGCTGGTCAAGTTATTTGTAGTGACCGTAAAAGCACAGTTTTTGTTCTGGGTTGAAAAACTATTCCCAAATTTGACATTCTCAAAATAAGTAGTTTCTGCTATATCAGGCCTACTTGAAATCTATCCCAAAAAGGATATCTTAGATTCAAGGTGCTGATAGTGTCATTCAGAAAAACTTAACACACACGCTACCGTGCAGATACAAGTCTAATTCTGTGATTAAACGTATACCTATCACACAGCGCAAAAAAAAACAGGCCTCACATTTCTATTCAACCAAATCTGTACTGTTTTAGCTGGTCAAGTTATTTGTAGTGACCGTAAAAGCACTGTTTTTGTTCTGGGTTGAAAAACTATTCCCAAATTTGCCATTCTCAAAATTGTGGTGAACGGGAACAATGAGGAAAACATCTAATAAGGGACGCGGACGTGGACATGGTCGTGGTGGTGTTAGTGGACCCTCTGGTGCTGGGAGAGGACGTGGCCGTTCTGCCACAGCCACACGTCCTAGTGAACCAACTACCTCAGGTCCCAGTA